>NW_026775580.1:100507402-100604902 GCF_030987335.1 Cornus florida | reverse complement strand
AACTATTTTCCTTAAACTTGTGTTCTGTGCATGCCTAGGTAGACTCCAGGGGTTTAATTAATGCTAAAATATATCTTTGAGGCATGTTTAAACTGTAATTGGGCTCGTTGGAATAAACTGGTTTGATAATTCTTTAAGTTTTCAAACTGAATCTTTCTGTTCTTGATTGTAAGCTTTGTGTAATTGATGTTGTTAATGCATAATGATGTCTTGTAAATAATCTGGGACATTGAATGAACACTAGAATAAGTATTTAAAATTATTACAGAGGCCTGAGTATAGCCGAAGATGAAGAAGACGAAGCAGAATCGCGTAACAGCTCTCGGGAGTGAGAGAGCATACTCCCAAAAGGAGGGAGCCAGCTCCCTCACTGATGAAGCCGGCTCCAAGGAGTGTGGAGCCGGCTCCTAACATGTAAGAGTAGGCTCCCAACATCTAGGAGCAGGCTCTCAATTTTAGAAAGCCTGCTTTCGCCCTAAATTGCACAGTTTTGGTATTTAGGGGCTATTTAGACTGTACAGGGTTTCCTTATTTCGTTTAAACTGTTTTAAATGGTGTATGGGCCTGTTATAGACCTGTAATAGTATGGAGAAATATTAATTCATAATTGGATTAGGGAATGGAGCAAGATGGATTTATGGAAAAAGCTGTAGACTGCACACTGTTGTGGTTAATTAAATTACTTGCTAGGATTTAGAGCTTCTGTTATATATAATTTTATACTGTTTAATTATATTTAAACAGAGTTATAATTATATATAATTTTATGCTTGGTTTGGAATAAATTGATATATATGTTCTGTTAATTGTATCAATTTATGGATTATATAGAAAATTTAAATGCTATGACTCACTTTAGCAATTTAAATAGTTGGAATGTGATTTTTAGATTCTGTACGAATGCATAATGTTCTGATATATGTATTAAACTGTATTTATGCATATCCTGGCTAATGGTTGATAAATAATAATTATTGTCTTAACAATTATGTTATTTAGAGGATTGTATGTACCGGTATGGGACGGTTGCATACTAGGGATGGATTAATTAAAACACTAAGTCCTACCTATTTTGGAATAAGTTGGACTAACTATAAAAAGTTAAGTCCTACTTATATGGATGTTTATGCATCGGTATGGGACGGTGGCATATTAGGGACTGCTTAGTTCAAAACAATGAGACCTACCTATATTGGGGATGGATTAGTTCAAACACTAAGTCCTACCTATTCTGAAATAAGATAGATTAACTACAAAAGTTAAGTCCTACTTATATCTATGTGTCAGGTTAATAAACCTTTTGAATGACACACCTTGAACGGACTTTATATATTTATGTTATGGTGCCATGGTATGAGCTTGAGTCTCAGGACCATGGTTAGGGTACGTATATCGCCTAGGATGGATAACTGGACATAGGTGTTGTTCCCTGGTAGGTCTAGGTACACATGACCACATTATGTGCGATTTGCATGGTATCTCTACTCAGACAGAGACAGACCTATTAGACTAGTGAGCGTTTTATAATGTGTACTTATACATATATGGACTATTCTAGTTATTGTTGAGCTATCTAGGATATATCTGCGTATCGGGTTTCTGTATGGATCGTAGTAGGATAGGACTTGCATGTGGGCCTGACCCACTCTCTTATTTTTCAGGTGTTCATTAGTTCCAGGGTTAGAGCTTGGACGTGCAGAGCAGATACAGACACTCATTCCTCTAATTACGTAGGATCACTTTCCATATTTAGCTTTGGACTTGTTTCAGTTGTTTCTTTACAGTTTGGTTTTTTATTAGGGGTCCACTAGATGGATTCCCGAGTTGTACAGATATTGAAGATTTTGAATAAGTTGGATTTTAATTATATAATTTTGAGGACTTTTAATTTAGAATTCTTTCAGCGTATTATTATTTTGTTCTTATTTACATATTAATTGTTTGGTATCCCTCGGATCTGTGCTCGGACTTGATCACCTGTGGCTCTAGAATCGAGAGGTATGATAACGGGGGCAGGTTTTTAAACGGTTGCGGGGGCAGGGGAAGGTACACCCGCCCAAACCCGCCCCCGTTGTCATCCCTAGTACCCGTAGATAACATGTCATAAAAACCCTTATTTCTTGTAGTGAAATGGCCCACCCCCATCTCAACTCTAATGCACAGATGCAAACCAGAGAGATAACGAAATGTCAATTGTTCGTTACTCTCGTTTAAACCAACTCAAATTGAAAGATTATTAAACTCAGATGTATATTCTTCAACGGACATGTCTTTTCATATAAGACCATTGAATAAATCAACAGGCAGGAATTGCTTTCGCAATTTTGATTTCATATGTTCCCATGTGTTGATTTTTTGTTTTTCTTGCAAAGCACGTTGTTCTTCAACTCTCTCCCACCATTGAAGTGCAGCACTCTTCAACTTGAGCTTAACAAACAACACATTTCTATCTTCTGCTATCGGCTTCTATTTAAAGTAACTCTCCAAGCTTGCCTTCCAATCTAAATAATCTTCAGCGTGCATATTTCCATATAAATCAACAACTTCAATTTTAATTCTTCCCATCATTCAAATCCAACACACGAATCAACCTCTCTTCCAATTCACCGTGATCCAGATTTTCTGGATATCTAGCATTATGAAAGGGGTTTTCTTCTTCTTCTTCTTCAAAATATTTATCCTGAAGATTACCTTCCGATATGTCCAAGGGGCCACGGTTGACTTCTGGAATCTCCATACGGGCTTCTGCACGTTCCTATCATTGAAGATCTTACACCGCTCTTGACAGATCTTCAATTGTACGCCGCATCTCAGTCATCTCTGTTTGTTGGGCTTGGTTTCCTCTTCCATAACCTCTACCACGTCTAACCATAGTGTAGTCCTAGGGTTTTTCTTCGGCTCTGATACCAATTTAGTGCAGGGCAGTAGCAATAAGTTGTTGTCCGGCAACTATAACAGTGCAAAACCACGAAAGAAAAGGATTTCCAGCAATAAACAAGCAGAAAAAGAGAGAAATAAGTAACAAAATTGAAGTTGTAACGTAGATAGTTGAATTTTGGGGCAAAGAAACCAAAGAGAAACTCTAAATCTAATTTTCTGGCATAAAAAAACTGCATACAAAGTCTCTTAATTAATAGACTATTTATACAAGGGTTACAACAACCTTAGCATCCAAACTCCAAACCCTTGATTACTTCAAAAACTAATAAATCATAACCCTCCAAATTACTTAAAAACTCACATGACTATTTAAAAAGACTAGGACTATAACTATTATTTACCAAATAACTTAAAACGTAAAAATAAAATAAGACACATAGAAAATAAACAAATAACTAGGTTCCCAAGATAACTAGAACCCAATGGTGATTTCAGAGAGTATAGAAAGAGAAAGAAGGTGGTACGGTGGAGTGAGGCGGTGGCGGTCTTGTTGTGGGTTTGGGTTGGATGAGGAGAGGAGAAAAGAAAAAGATTAAAGATGAAGGGTAAAATAATACTTTCACTATTATAATTAATTCAATTAATTGAGTTGGGGAGGTCAGAGATAGTTTTTGGCAAAAGTTTCATCCGAGAGATTCGGGGTGGCAATTTGTGTTCGTAGTTCGTAATCGTGTCGTGTCAACTTAAGGGTATTATACTAAACAGCTCAACCCGAACACGACCGGTTTAATAATCGTGTCAAAAACTCTCAACACTAACCCGACCTATTTATTAAACGGATACACGTGTAACCCGTTTAATAACCTATTCACAAATATATATATATATATATATATATATATATATATATATATATATTACTTAAACTATTAATAATACTCAATAAAGTAATAAATACTAAAAAAAAATATAAGTTTTAATCAACTAAATTACTAAATAGTTTCTAGTTTACAAAAGATTAAATTATAAAATATAAGTTTATATAGTAATTTTAGAATTTTAATAAAAAATTATTTACGACATATATAGTTAAACGTGTATAAACGGGTTACACGGGTTGAACCCCTCAACCCAAACACGACACGATTAACTAAACGGGTTAATCATGTCAACCCATTTATGACCCAAACTTGTTTAAGGTCAATCCAAACCCGTTTAATTCATGTCGTGTTCAAGTCGTGTCAACTGTTGCCACCCCTACGGGAGATATATGGACAAACCCGAGGAGAGATGAGATCACGAATAAAGGTTGATGATATAAAATACCTACATTATAATAACCTCCCACAAAGTATAATATACCCTAACTTTACAAGTTTATATACGTTTTCTTCACATTAGGAACTTGACTCTTTACCCTTGTTTTTTTTTCATAAATAACATGATTTCATTGAAAATAATAAACATTCGATCAATAAATTCTGAAAAAAAAATAATAATAATAATAAAAAACATTCAGTACAATAGATGAAGAGATGGCATGCCCTCCTTATTACAAATTAACCATAACTGCATAATCTTTTATTTAAAGTTAAAAAAAAAAAAAAAAAAAAAAAAAAAACAAACAAACAAAGAAGAAGAAAACAGTTCAATATTGCAGGCGATGTCTCGGTACAACGATGAGTTGAATGACCAACATGAACTTTCAAATTATTGCATGTTTCGATACTAAATGGTAATGACATTTGAATGGATAGTCAGTTTTAATTAATTTTTAATTGTATTTCAATTCTAATTTCGAACCTTATAATAATTTTTCGATGGTCACAATGGTCGTTCACTATATATTTGTGTAAAATTCAACGAGTGCATGCAACCGTCAGTATCACTTTTTAAAAAGGTTACGTGCAAAAAAAACCCATCTACTATTGATATAGTGCAAAATAATCCCTGTGTGGTAAAAAAAAACCTACACTATCAATTTGGTGCAAATTGATCCCTGTGTGGTATAAATGACGATAATACCCTCACTTCAGTTGAATAAATTAATAACTATAATATCAACCATGTAAAATGACGATAATACCCTCACAAAGGTTTCTTTAAAGGGTTTATATCTTTGTGGAGATCGCCATAGAGCCTAATATATATGCATGTGTATAATATATATGTGTGTGTGTGTGTGTGTGTGTGTGTGTGTTAATTACGGCTGTGTTCATCTTCTTCAAAACGCTTGTTCTTTTTAAAAAAAAGAAAAAAAAAATCTTGTTAACCATGCCGATCTGAACTCTCTCCCTCATCTCCTCTCTCCCAGCCTCTGTCTATATATTTATATTGTCAGGACAATAGAAAATTTTCTAGAGGATTTATATTGTCAGGACAAAAAACAATCAAAGCAAATTCGACTAATGTCTTAGAAGATTCTTCACGACCTTCTTAGTTATTGATTTATTTGCGTGGTCCGCCTCCTTATAATTGGATTTGCTTAGAGAAAATTGGTTCTCTCTGACTGCAGGAGAAATTAAACCGTGCAAATTACATGCAGTTCATCACATTATAGTGTTTTGTGGCATGCCAAGGCCACCGCCTTCAAACTTACTTTTTTGAGGGTTCAATAGCTGGTATCGACTTTTCAATTTAATCTGGAATAGGGTAAATGTGGCAGCATGAAATGTGGAAAATAGGAAAATCTACAACAAAAGGTTGAAGATTTCCAGGCCAGTATGGCTCAACGCTATCAACGCACAATTGTATAATCACGACGACTTTCTGCCACTTTCTTGGATTCGAGAACTCCTCATGGAGTTTTAATCTTGCCAGTAAGAATTCAATGACCTATTTAACCATCATAGGCATATGAGGTCACTCCAACAGATACAAGCCGAAGGTGAAACACATAATCCTTCAATACCTGGACATAAGTTTTATTTTTCTGGAATTGTTCAACGAAATTCGTGAATGACTGGGAAATATTATAATATGGAGGCAGGAATTGTTTTCATTGTCAATGAATTTGAGCATTGATGGGCACCCTGTTTTGATGTTGTAAAGAAGTTACTGAGGAGATTGAATCGTTACATTATGAATGAGAAGGAATCCAACCAAGCTATTTTTGAAAACAATTAAAGCAAATTCAATTTGGGTTTTAGAAGATTCTTCATGTCCTCCCTAGTTATTAATTTACCTGTATGGTCCGCCTCCATACAATTAGATTTGCTTAGAGAAAATTATCCCCTCTAACTGCAGGAGAAAGTAAGCCATGCAAATTGTGTGCAGTTCATCACATTATGGTGCTTTATGGTATGCTAACGCCGCCTCTTTCAAACTCATTTTTTTGTGGGTTCAATAGCTGGTATCGACTTTTCGGTTTAATCTGAAATAGGATAAATGTGGCAGCATGGAATGTGGAGAATAAGATAATTTATAACAAGAGGTTGTGAATTTCCAGGTCATTGTGACTCGATGCTATTAATGTACAG
This sequence comes from Cornus florida, assembly GCF_030987335.1. Lineage (NCBI taxonomy): Eukaryota > Viridiplantae > Streptophyta > Magnoliopsida > Cornales > Cornaceae > Cornus > Cornus florida. The sequence continues at coordinate 100,598,543 of NW_026775580.1, read as the reverse complement.
TTGTATGATCGCGATGACTTTCTGTCACTTTCTTAGATTCGAGAACTCCTCAAGGAGTTTCAAACTTACCAGCACGAATTCAAGGACCAATTGAACCATTATAGATATATGAGGTCACTCCAACAGATACAAACCCATGGTGAAATACATGATCCTTCAATACCTAGACATGTGTTTTATTTCTCTGGAATTGTTCAACGAAATTCGTGAAGGACTGGGATATATTATAACATGGAGGCAGGAATAGTTTTTATTGTCACTGAATTTGAGCATTGATAAGCACCCTGTTTTGATGCTGTAAAGAGGTTATTAAGGAGATTGACTCGTTACATTATGAATGAGAATGAGTCCACTTTTTTTAAGGTTCAATAGTTGGTATCGACTTTTCGGTTTAATATGGAATATGATAAATATGGCAGCAGGAATGTGGATAATAGGAGAATCTACAACAAGAGGGTGAGGATTTCCAAGCTAGTGTGGCTCGACGCTATCAACGTACAATTATATGATCGCGACGATTTTCTGTCACTTTCTTGGATTCGAGAACTCCTTAAAGAGTTTCAATCTTGCAAGCAAGAATTCAAAAACCTATTGAATCATCATAGGCATTTGAAGTCACTCCAACAAATACAGACCCATGGTGAAACGCATAATCGTTCAATACTTGGATATGTGTTTTATTTCTCTGAAATTGTTCAATGAAATAAATGAATGACTGGGATATATCAAAACATGGAGGCAGGAATTGTTTTCATTGTCACTAAATTTGAGCATTGATGGGCACCCGTTTTGATGTTATAAAGAGGTTAGTGGGAAGATTGAATCGTTACATTATGAATGAGAAGGAGTCCAACCAAGTTATTTTTTAAAACAATCAAAGCAAATTTGACTTGGGTCTTAGAAGATTCTTCACGACCTTCTCAATTATTAATTTAACTGCGTGGTCCGCCTCCTTATAATTTGATTTGCTTAGAGAAAATTTGTCCCCTCTAACTGCGGGAGAAATTAAGTCGTGCAAATTGTGTGCAGTTCATCATATTATGGTGTATTATGGCATGCTTTTTGAGGGTTTAATAGCTGATATCAACTTTTCAGTTTAATCTGGAATAGGGTAAATGTAGCAGCATGGAATGTGAAGAATATGAGAATCTATAACAAAAGGTTGAGGATTTCCAGGCCAGTGTGGCTTGACGCTATCAACGTACAATTGTATAATCGCGATGACTTTCTGTCACTTTCTTGGATTCGAGAACTCCTGAAAGAGTTTCAATCTTGCCGGTAAAAATTCAAGGACCTATTGAACCATTATAGGCATATGAGGTCACTCCAACAGATACAGACCCATGGTGAAACACATAATCCTTCAATACCTGGACATGGGTTTTATTTTTCTGGAATTGTTCAATGAAATTCGTGAATGACTGGGATATATCAGAACATGGAGGCAGGAATTGTTTTTATTGTCACTGAATTTAAGCATTGATGGGCACCTTGTTTTGATGATGTAAAGAGATTACTGGGAGATTGAATCGTTACATTATGAATGAGAAGGAGTCTAACCAATCTATTTTTGAAAATAATTAAAGCAAATTCGATTTGGGTCTTAGAAAATTCTTCGCGTACTCCCTAGTTATTAATTTACTTGCGTGGTCCGCTTCCTTACAATTGGATTTGCTTAGAGAAAAATTATAGCCGTGCAAATTGTGTGCAGTTCATCACATTATGGTGTTTTATGGAATGCCAAGGCCGCCTCCTTCAAACTCATTTTTTTAAGGGTTCAATAACTGATATCAACTTTTCAGTTTAATCTGAAATAGGATAAATGTGGCAGCATGAAATATGGAGAATAAGATAATTTACGACAAGAGGTTGTGAATTTTCAAGTCATTGTGGTTCGATGCTATCAATGTACAATTGTGTGATCACAACGACTTTCTGTCACTTTCTTGGATTCGAGAACTCCTTAAGGAGTTTCAATCTTACCAGCAAGAATTCAAGGACCTATTGAACCATTATAAGCATATGAGGTCACTCCAACAGATTCAGACCCATTGTGAAATACATGATCCTTCAATACCTGGACATGGGTTTTATTTCCCTGGAATTGTTCAATGAAATTCGTGAAGGACTGGGATATATTATAACATGGAGGCAGGAATTATTTTTATTGTCACTGAATTTGAGCATTGATGGGCACCCTGTTTTAATGCTGTAAAGAGGGTACTGAGGAGATTGAATCGTTACATTATGAATAAGAATGAGTCCAATCAAGCTATTTTTTAAAACAATCAAAGCAAATTCGACTTGGGTCTTAAAAGATTCTTCATGTCCTCCTTACTTATTGGTTTACCTGCGTGGTCCGCCTCCTTACAATTGGATTTGCTAAAAGAAAAATTATCCCTTCCAACTGTGGGAGAAATTAAGCCATGCAAATTGTGTGCAGTTCATTATTTTGTGGCGTTGCAAGGCTGCCGCCTTCAAGCTCACTGTTTTTAAGGTTCAATAGCTAGTATTAACTTTTCTGTTTAATCTGGAATAAGATAAATGTGACAGCATGGAATGCAAAGAATCTGACTTGTAGCGGATTATCAAGAGAGGTTTGTCAAATCATGAGATGTGCCAAAGAGATTCCAAACATGCTTAATCCAAATGAGTATTGGCTATCAGGTGAAAGGAGAGCACAAGTGACGCAGATGGTGGAGGAGATATCTCTCAATAATCCACTTTCATTATCTCCCAAAGTACAAAGAATTTATGTTATCTCCTCCACCATCTGAAGTCACTTGTGCTCTTCTTTCACCTTACCGCCGGGGTTCTTCTTGTGCTTCTTCACCGATCGTTTAAGATGATATATTTATAAAAGTAATATATATATACACACATATATATAAAAGATAAAAAAATGATTACTTCTAAAAACAAAAAAATAATGATAAATAATTAAGAGAAAGATGAAGATGTTAGATCACTCTCTGCACGAGGAAGACCATATTCAATTCGTTCCAGTCCCAACTCCAAGTGACTTTCTTCATTTAAGAACACCGTTAATGACGGTAACAGCAAGGAGACCCGTTTTAAAGACGTGAGGAAGTTCATCAACATTGCCTGATCTCGTTGGAGATATCATTGCCGACTGCATTCATTATTTATTTCATTATCTATTTTTGGCAGGCCTGAGGAAGTTACATTGCCTAATCTCGTCAGAGATATCGTTGCCGAGTCCATTTATTATTTATTTCATTATCTATTATTACATCACACGAAATTTGGGTACGTTTGGAAGTTTTTAAAAAGGGAAGAGAAATATTTAGTCTTGTATCTAAGATTTTAAAAAGAGAAAGAGGTTGAGGGCGATGTGACAAATGACGTGCTTTAATATTACCCCTCAGATTAGTTTTGGAGAGAGCATGAGAGAGAAGTCCTCGGGAGAGGATCCGTATCCAATAGAAAATAGTCTTGATTTTGATATTATTTCAAGAGTTTGAAACTACATCTATCAATAATTGAATTCCTATTGTAAAGTTAAATTAAAAATTATATTTTTATCTCTTATACCTTGTGTCAATTTTATGTTAATGGATACTTTAGAATTTATAATTATTTAATTACTTTATTAAATATTAATTTTAAATTAGATTTTACTCACTAGTATATTATTTTTTAATAATAAATTTATATGTTCAGTATGTAGTATTTAGAAGAGTTTCTATAAAACTCAAATTACCTATTTAGAAGAGTTTTTATTATGAGTTTTTTAATAAAGGGAAATCTAATTAGATAGGGAAATATATATAAAAAATAAATAATTTAGTCTTTCTTATTAGATAGGGAAATATATATAAAAAATAAATAATTTAGTCTTTCTTATTTGAAAAGGAAATATATAAAGGAACTATATAAAAAAATGTAATAATTTAGTCTACACATCTTTTCTAATTTTATAAATAATTTTTTAATATATAAATAAATAAAATATTAGTAGATTGTAATAAAAAAATAGAATTAAGAGTAAGAAACACTCCATTATATACAAAAGGTGCAAAAAACTTCCCTACTATTTTTTATTTTTTCATTTTTTTGTGCGAAAAAACCCCCTAATCAACCATCTTGACCAAAAATTTTATAAAAATCCCAAAATTGCCCTCCTAGTTGATGTCGTGACCAGTCGGAGTGCTGTTGGTTGACGGATCAGTGATAGAATATTTCGGCCACGATGTTGCAGGTGTTGGGGCACAGCGGAAGCAAAAGAAAAAAAGCAATAATTCAAACCACAACACAAGATATATTCGTGGTTCACCCAAAATCAGGGTTACATCCACGGATGAGAAAAAATTCACTATATATGTAGAGATATTACAATAGTAGAGAATTTCAACACCGGACCATGTACACAAACTCTTGACCGAGATCTCCGTGTACTCCACGAGATTCCCTCTCGCCATCAATGTTCACTCTACCAAACCCATAACTCACCTCTACCATCAACGTACTTCCTCATGAGGCTACATCTCTTTCAACTCATAACTCTCAACAATAGCCTAAGTGTCTATTTATAGAGTCACATACCCAATTCCTCGGTGGACAAGGATTACAATTTCTTAGAGCTCAATTCACGTCTCTATAAGAAATTATCATAAAAATACACTCTAAAATAGAAACTAATAATAATGGGAATTTGAGACATAATTCATAACAATCTCTACCTTGGCTCAAATTCCATTACGTCAATCATCGCTTCTCATGACAATTAAATCTGGACAATTCTCTGCCACTTCAATCTTCTCGATCTTATTGCAGAACTCGGATTATCCCCACTATAAATTGCTCAATTAGTCAAAACCCTAAGGCTCCACTTTGATTACTTAAGCTCCATGCTATGTAAGCAAGCCGATTGACTCTACCTACAACTGAACCCCGTTGTAGCACATGTTGAGACTTCTTGTGTTTTCTGGATCTCCTTCACCTTTGGCTCTGATATCAGTTATTGGGGCACAGCAGAAGCAAAAGAAAGAAAGCAATAATTCAAACCACAACACAAGATATATACGTGGTTCACCCAAAATCAGGATTACATTCACAGATGAGAAGAGATTCACTATATATGTAGAGATATTATAATAGTAGAGAATTTCAACACTGGACCATGTACATAAACTCGATCTTGACCGAGTTCTCCGTGTACTCCACGAGACTCCCTCTCGCCATCAGTGTTTACTCTACCAAACCCGTAACTCACCTCTACCATCAACGTACTCCCTCATGAGGCTACATCTCTTTCAACTCATAACTCTCAACAATAGCCTAAGTGTCTATTTATAGAGTCACATACCCAATTCCTTGGTGGATAAGGATTACAATTTCTTAGAACCCAATTCAGATCTCTATAAGAAATTACCATAAAAATACACCCAAAAATAAAAACTATTAATAATGGGTATTTGAGACAGAATTCCTAACAGCTGGTTCCGGTTACAAAGACAATCCGACGACGGCAATGATAAAAACGGTGAGCAAGGATGGTTGTGAAAGTCCGGCGACGGCAATGAGAGAATTGGCAAGAAAGGAGGATGGCCATGACTGAATCGGCGATAAGGATTGACGATGGTGCGGCTTTGAGGATGCTGCAATGGATGACGCCGATGAACAAGGAGGTCCGCAAGAATAAACCGGCTAGAATGAACCAACAAGCAAGGATGACTGCTGAACGGCGACAGGCGAGAAAACAGTAATAATTTCAGCGACAAATACCAGCAATTCCGATGACACCGACTAGAGAGGATTTCAGTGGCAAAGATAAGCAATCTGATGACGGCGAATGTGTAACTGTGTCGCGATTCCGGCCAGGAATGTTGTAACTGCTGTTGGTGAAGTTCTGATGTTGTAACTGCTGTTGGTGAAGTTCTGTAAATGGGTTTTGGGTTTCTCTGTGTATGTGTATATATATATATATACTGTTGGGAAACGTGCAATATTTAAAAACTTTTCGAGGGATTTTAATTCATAGATCTTGATTCATCACATAGAGACAAGTTTTATGCAAAAATAAAAATATGATGTATCATTCAATTAATGGATTGAATACTTACATCAAAGGTCTGAGTAAACCTTTAAATCTTTCCTCTAAAGTGAATGTTCTCACTTATTGTAGATCCCTTAGCAAGATGCCTTCTCCTCAGATCTCCATCTTCTTGGTAATTGTTTTGCCTTTAGAAATCACTCATAAGCCTCCATGAATGACCTTGGAAAACTAAGTTTGTGGGAGCCTCCATTAGATGAGAACATAAACCCTAATTTTCTAGAGAGAGAAAATTTATTCCTTTTTCCTTCTTCCAAAAATCACACCCAAAATATACATAGACCATGTATATTTATAGGCAACATAAAAATAAAGAAAAGGAAACAACAAATCCTTCTCAATCTCTAATTCATATGTCTCAAATCTAATATGATTCCAATATCAAATTGGGCTATGAGTGAGAATCCATTGGGCCTATTATTTTATTGGCTACAATGAATTAATAATCGGCCCGGTCCATGGACCCAATTCAATTAATTCATAAATTAATTTCTACTCCACTAAAAGAAATTAATTGAACTCCAATTAAATAATAAATAAACTCTAAGTCAATATTACACTTTGACCCCTCTATTCTTAATTAGTTATCGGATAAATAAAGCCACCAATCCGACTACTTAATTAATATATTTATTTTGGTACCATTGATTATTTCTGGCTCGATCACAATAAAACATTTGTTTGACAAAAATAATAATTTAAAATAAATAATTATATAATAAATCATTTTGTCTAAAAACACACGAAGGCCTTCGAATTTACTTTGTGATCAACCATAATCAATACAAAATAAATACAAGTAGTAATGATGCAAATATTGAAAATATAACCCTCTAACTATTAATCACATAACTGCCCAAAGTGTCGGTCTAAGGATCCCGAAGAATCCGCCGAACAAATCAAAGTAATTATTAATTAATAAAAGAGTCTATAATTTTCTCATGCTTAAGAGTCAAATGCCATGACGATGATAGGGAGCAATTGCATACGACGACTCTCGCAATATATCTCAACCTAACGCGGATCCAGTTCAAATCTTAATTAATTATGAGTCCATCCATAATTACCGACTATGAACCATTTATGATTACTATTTATATATCATGCATTGATTGCCATCACATACATATATATAAATATCTCTTGTAATCAAATGGATACTATCAATTCTATAATGAATCGAAATATAATACATTGAATTCACCAATTGTATAAAACATAAATATTTCAGAAACGTCAGGAATATATGTCACTTTAATCCAAACAAAAATTTACTATGTCATGGCATATAAATCCACATATACGTATAGACACACGGCACACATGTATTGATCAGCACTGCCAATCACCCCACCACCTCCACCACGGGTTAGTTATATCTACCTTGCATGCTTCCTAATTTCAATTTTACCCCTCTTCTTTTTACAATATACTGATCAATGTTTCTAGACATTTCATTCAACCGTACCCAATTGCTGATCAATTCATGAACCATACAATTAATTAGTCACATATATATTCATATCTACATATCTGTGCGTGTATGAATATATATATATATATATATATATATGTATGTATGTATGTACTATATTGGTGGTCACTGGCGGCGGGGGTGGGGTGATTGGTGGTGCCGATATATGCATATGTGTATGCCGTGTGGCTATATATATATGTGTGTGTGTGTGTTTGTATACACAGAGCTTCACCAACAGCAGTCACACATTCGCCGTCTTTGCCACCGAAATCTTCTCTAGTCGGTGTCATCGGAATTGCTGGTATTTGTCGCTGAAAATATTTCTGTTTGCTCGCCGGTCGCCGTTCAGCCGTCATCCTTGCTCGCTGGTTCATTCTTGCCGACCTCCTTGCTCATCGGCGTCGTCCATTGCAGCATCCTCAAAGCCGCACCATCGTCAATCCTCATCGCCGATTCAGTCATGGCCATTCAGTCCTCCTTTCTTGCCAATTCTCTCATTGCCGTCGCCGGACTTTCACAACCATCCTTGCTCGCCGTTTTTATGATCACTGCCGTCGTTGGATTGTCTTTGTAGCTGGAACCTGCATTGTCTTTGTAGCTGGAACCTGCAACATCGTGGCCGAAATATTCTATCACTAATCCGGCAACCAACAGCACTTCGACGGAGTCACGACATCAACTAGGAGGGCAATTTTGGGATTTTTATAAATTTTTTGGTCAAGATGGCTGATTAGGGTTTTTTTTGCTCCTTTTGTATATAGTGGGGTATTATATTGATGGTCTTCTATAAATATTGATAGCAGCATATTATATATTACAACATTTCAGTTATATGTTATAACATTTTAGTTGTTTTCGGATAGAAATGACAAACATGTTCTTCACTAATAGAATGTCTTTTGGGGTCCTCTTACTTCCAAAGTTAATATTCATATTGGTTATTGTTTTTATTTGAAAGTTCATGTTGGTCATTGTGAATTGGTTGAAAGCTTAATTCCATCTTTATGGGAAATTGTGGGTCGCACCATATGTGCTAGTGATAAAAAGGAAAGTGCATGGATAGGCTGGCTTTAAATTGGTATCCTAATCCACAGTAGGCAAGGTTATTACGATAATTAGAAACTAGGCAGATCAGAATTTTTAATTTTGGAATTCACTGGATTCGAATCTAGCTCCTCCCATCCTTCCCCTTTATTCATGTTGCTCTTCTAATATTCTTGTTAACATGCATATTGAATTAAAGTGTGAGCCTAGATGAAAGGTGATATTTTTTTATTGTCTATAAATATTGATAGTAGCATATTACAATATTTCATTTATTTGCTGATGGAAATAATGCACATCTTCTTCAGTTATAGAGGAATGTCTTTCTTGGTTTTCATAAATTCCAAAAGTTTAATATTCTTGTTACATAGAGGTGGCTATTGCTATTCTGTTGGAAGCTGCCATGTCTATATGGAAAATGGTGGGGCACCATGTATATGCTAGTGATCATAGAAAGGAAAATACACGGATAGACTGGTTTAACCTGGTAGCTTAATCCATGGTAGCTAAGGTTATGAACGTAAGAAAATAAGCTGATGAGAATTTTAATTTTAATGTTCATTAGATTCATACCTCCCCCATCCTTCAACAAGGTGGATGACTCTGGCAAGGTCCACAAGCTCAGAAAGAATGCGGTTCTGGAACGTTCATGGCCAACCATTTTGATTGCTACTATTGTGGCAAGTGGGGATTGACCTGTGTTTATCAGTATTAGTGTCTATTGAACCTGATACATTAATTTTGTTGATAATATTATCTTACAATAACCAACTTACATGAAGCTTAGTTGGCATCTTCATCATCAGTGACCACCTGAGCATCACCATTAGGATGTTTGGTTGTAGTGTTTAGTTGAGGTTTGAGATTCGATGGGTACCTTTTGAACGAGAACCACGTACTGCGAATAGAAAACAGAGGTTGTGGAGTTTTGGTAGGTGTGACAATTGCAAATTTACATAGATGGTCGAATACAAAAACACAGTGCAAATTTACATAGATGGTCGAATACAAAGACACAGAATGAAATAAAGTATATATATTGTGATCTTGTAATGAACGTACCTATCTAGATTATTTATGTGGACAATATATATTTACTGTCATTCTGATTTCTTTGTGACAGTTGTGTCGCTGTTAATGTTCCTGTAATGATTAGAACATTTTTGTGGAAATTGTGTAAATAAGATGTTATGCATTATTCATAATTTAAGCTTTTAGTAAATTATGTTGTAATGCTTTAATTTCGTTTACATTTCTGTAACAAATTTTCTTTTTCCTGCTGCATTAGGTTTTTCATCTTTTCAAAGATACATAGTTGATGTGGAGGGAATTCCCAGTTGGGACGCCCTTCCATCTGAATGATATACTGAGGGTGTTTAATTGTATCATGAACCATATCTGAAAAAAACACATGGCAGCAAGGCACATATCAATACAGGAGTAAGAAGACCGACAACGAAGGAAAACAACTATTCCTAGCTGGAGGAGGAAACATATATAATAAGGGGCTCATGATGGAACCTTGAAGTTCAAGGATTCTTATGAGATTTCAGAGTTAAGAAGTGCATATATGTGCAGCTGAAGAAATATAAATTGCATATGCGGCAAATTTTGAAGACATCAATAATCTGACCGTAATTGGAGATTGTGATGATGCAGTTAGAAAGGCGCTGTGAGGGCTGGATGGAGTACACAGTTTTTTGGTTAGTAGTAACTCACTGAGTTTCCTTTAATATTTTGTTGTTAAAAGATTTTATGGTTAGCAGTAAAAAAGTTTCATTATTTGCAGTCAAATGTTTCGTGACCTCAAAAGGATAATAGTATTTCTTTAAGATTCAATACTGTTGTATGGCAAAAAATCCAGGCAAGGTGATAGAGAGTGCTGACCAAATTGATCAAGTCAATGGCCTTTTATGGGCATCCAAGATATGTAATGCAAAATACCATTAAAATTGAGAAGCAAGAGAGGATTAAATCATAAGTTTTGAGTGATCAGAAATTGTTTATTGATGTGAAAATTCAGTTACCATTTTGGTTGGTTTTGGAAGAACATGAGAGGCAGAGAGATGTTGAAACTGCGTAGTTAGCCTTGCTAGGGTACATCCACTCATCCATCAACAACAAACAGCCTGTCAATGAATGAAACCCGACTTTGTAATTTATATTTTTGTGTTCTCATATATATTTTTTGGTCAAACATGACCACTGTCATTTTTTGAAGGGTGAGGGAAATTTGCATAGATTACGCAAAAAATTGAAAGTTATATATGTACATATTAATAAAATAAAATTTTAATTTTTTTTATTATTATTACTATTTTTTTTGTCCACATACTTGGAGAGCCTTGAACTTTTTACTTTTTACTTAAAAAAAATGATGTGATAATACTAAAAGGGTATTTGCTTTTACACACTCGTGCTCAGCGCTTACCATTCTTAGTATTTATTTTATTTTATTTGTACACATGTTTATGATTTGATCAGATGAAAGCTGCAAATTCTTAAACGGAGCACCAAATTAATTAGTCTAATTGGCTACTTCTAAGGTTAATTTTCTGATTTTTATTGCTTGATCGAATATACCTTTCATATATAATTCGATCTTGCAAGCACTTCACTTTTGTCTTAATCTAGAATTTGTCACTACAGTACGTGTTGGACTTTTTAAATGCCTTTATTTTTGTGTATTAGAGATAATATAAGATAATCTCATTTTGTAATCTATACACACACACATATATATATATATATATATATATGTAGATATTAATTTATGCATGTAAAAATGTATGTATTTAGGGACAGTAGTACAATACAAACCATGTATTTATCCAAGCTTGTACGCCTTATTTACCCCTAGAGCTTGCAACCGCTCATTCAAGTGTTTTGTTTTTTTATTTTTTGACTGTTACTTCAAGCTTTCATGAGACCTCATCCCTTTTACATTTTTAATTGCTTTAGCATTGTCTGTACGACTTTCTGAGAAGCTACGAATTCAACAAACAAATTACAAGCTACTACTTCATATTAAAATAATAAAGATTATGCACGACTCATCTACATGTGTGTGTGTGTGTGTGTGTATATATAGCAGGAGCCTCACTATATATATATATATATATATATATATATATACACTCCCATTTTTTGACTAATTAGACCATCCCTTCGTGTTCCAAATTAAGGGAGAGAGAAATCTAGAGGGGGAGGAGGGAGGTTTATAGTGAAAATTATCAACAAAGTAGAAATGGAGAATCAACTAGATTTCATAGCCAAATTTGCCAACTCTATGGCCACCACAACAAACGACAAGTACACAATCTTCGCCGGTGTCTTCTTCGTCATCTTCATCGTTCATGTTTTTTACAAGTGGTTTCGCGGTGACCACCACCTCGCAGCATTCACCTTCAACCCTAATCTTAGCAACAATGATAATTTGTACTGTGCTGTGTGCCTTCATGATGTCACCGGCGGCGAGAAGTACCGGAGGCTGCCGGAATGCAAACACTGCTTCCATGTTGACTGCATCGACGCATGGTTTGAGTCCCATTCAACGTGCCCTCTATGTAGAAGCCATGTCTCTCATACTTTTCATCAGCATCAACACGAGCAAAGTTTTCTCACTCATTTTCTTTCATTTTCTCAGAAAATACTTTGGAACGTGTGTAATCCTCTTAACTATGAGCTTACTCTGAATTTTTGTGAGAATTTAAGATACATTTCTTAGCTATAAATATTAATGTTCATTTCTTTGTAATTATGTATTGTATGATCATTAAATGAATATTCATTCAATTTGAAGATCATCATGATTCATGATCGAGTAGCTTGGTGGTTAAGTTAGGTGGAAGATCATGCTATGAAGTCTCGCAATAACTTTGACCCCTTATCATCTATTAAATTTATTATATTTTTGCCAATACTATATATATATATATATATATATATATGGAGGATAATTTCACTTGCCACCCTGAGGTTAGGTGTAATTACAGATGGTATCCCTTATGTTTAAAAAATTATACCATTCTCCCTCAAGGTTTGCTCTATCATAACACTTAGTCTCTTCCGGTGAAAGTCAACGACAGTCAATGATGATTTTTGATGACATCAGCTATTTTTAATCATGTAATACCACATTTGCCCTTACTTTATTTGCAAAGATATTTTAACCCTTACTTTTGTATTAAAATAACTTATATACCCAGAAAAAAAAATAATAATAAACAAAACAAATACTGTGTAGTATCAATATCTGTATATATATATATATATATATATATATATATATATATATATATATATATTTCCTCATCACTGCCGAGATCGCCACCGCCTACCCTAGCAACGGCGGCTTCATCCCCTGGGCCCACCGCTCCTTCTACCTTTCGTCGGCTCCCTCATGGCTACTTAGAATTCTTCTTCGCCGTCCGGCATGCCTCACCGCCTTCCCCATCCTCAGCATCGACTACTTGGGAAATCTTCCCCGTCTTCAATGCCTAACTATAAACCCAATTATTCTCGGTTTAACCTCAGTTCATGCGTGCTTCAGTTCCGGCGCTGGTTTCCTTCATCAAATCGGTGAGTTTCAGAACGACGAATAAACCGGAAAAACAAAGAATCCTAACCCTAAATCATTTGCGATGAATCAAATTCTCCAAACACCAATTCCACAATTATAGCTGCTATATCTTTTTGCAGTTGTTGTGCTCTTCTTAACTCATCTTCATCACCTCTGAAGCCCCTTCAGATGACGATTTCTTCTCCTTCGACTCTTTCCCCTCTTCCTCCTCCTCCAACGTTCATGCCGACAAGCCTTCGTCACCTTCGCCGCCACCTGCTCTTGATCACCCTCAGATCCCTATATTATAGTCTTCAGACGGCAATCTAACCCTAGATGGGGTATCGCAGCCTTTGATTGGTCCTCCAAGAATCTACCTTCGCGATTTGCCTTCGGTGTGCCTTACCCGGACTTTAATACATGTATATACTGATCTTATATATATACAAACACATGTAAATACTCATATTGTATCTACTCCTAGTCACTCACCCCATCAAGTTGACTCGCAGATGAAGACTGAGCTCACTGAACAACTCGTACATCTGACCTAGATCAGTCGCGTTACCGTGCGAGTACAACAGCGTCAACAACGCCGCCGGATTCTTCATGTGATGACCCTGTGGGCGAGTGCAAGAGACACTCTCAGGCTACCACACTGGCGAGAGCTACAGGTGCACAGTCCCACATCGCCTGGGTAGAGGAAAGGTGAAGTGCTTATATATAAGTGCGTCACCTCCAATTGGTATGAGGCCTTTTGGGGTGAAACTCAAGAACAAAATCGTGAGGGCTCAGGCCCAAAGCGGACAATATCATACCATGTGGTGGAGCGGGTTGTTACAAATAGTATCAGAGCCTGACCCAGCCGGAAGTGTGCCGACGAGGACGTCGGGCCTCCAAAGGGGGTGGATTGTGATGACCCTGTGGGCGGGTGTGCCGTGGGCGGGTGCAAGAGACACTGTCAGGCTACCACACTGGTGAGAGCTACAGGTGCACAGTCCCACATCGCCTGGGTAGAGGAAAGGTGAAGTGCTTATATGTAAGTGTGTCACCTCCAATTGGTATGAGGCCTTTTGGGGTGAAACCCAAGAACAAAACCGTGCGGGCTCAGGCCCAAAGCGGACAATATCATACCATGTGGTGGAGCGGGTCGTTACACTTCATGTAGACTGCCACGATCTCGTTCCCTCTCTTGGTCGCCAGCTTCAAATTAAATGTCCACGTTTTCCCTCGCTGGCACGTCGGAGATCTTCGTTTTCCCGATGGATTCATAGGAAGTTTGCGTTTGCTGAAATGGTATATTTGTTGAATTGAAAAATCTCGATCAATTACATTAGAAGATTAAATTAAAACATTAGTGAACTTTATTTGGTTCTGATTAAGTTTTTTAATTTGTTGTCCAACTGTTTTGTTTCTTTGCTTATGTTGATTTTTTTTTTTTTTTTAAATTATGTTTCAGGCTTTTAATTCTCCACTCAATATAATTACTGAAAAACTTATCTTTATATTTCTGGTTAAAATTAACAATTATTAGAAAATGTTTATAGAATATTAATAAAATATTATTTATATGATATATATATATTTTTTCCCTAATTGGTACTCACACACATGTTTTTTCTGAGACTTGAACCCCTGACCTTCCTTTGGGGAGTAAGAGACCGATACCGCTAGGTCATTGGCCAGGTGGTATTTATGTAATATATATTAATAAAATATTAGAGGGTGTTTTAGTCATTTAACATGGTCAATGGCCGGAATAAAATGCCGATCATTTTGGAGGGAGGTTAGTGTAATTTTTGAAACATAAAGGGTATTGCCTGTAATTACGCCTAACCCCAGGGGAGATAAGTGAAATTATCCCTATATATATTAATGTAATACATGGTTAATATTTTGGATACTTCTATAATTGCAGTCCTAACGATTCCTCCAAGTCAATCCATGCACGGCACGCCAGTTTTGAAATTAAATATTGGGATTCAATTGCAATCAAGCGGTTGGTGAACTACTTTGCAATTGGTACATTTTATAAAATTATTACAGTTTTAATTTAAATTTGGGTTTTATTACAAGAAGTTTGGTTTTACAAATTAATTATTTCTTGTGAAATATTTTAACTAGTCGTCAAAATCTGAAATCGAATCGCACTTATATAATATATGCCTCTACAAAATTTGCAATCAATTGATATAAAATCAAATCGAAGTTGCAATAATCCAGATAAGAATTAATTGAGTAGGTGTTGGTTCGTGTATAAAAGGAAAAATAATATATAAGCTAAGTTGATTTGGGTGACTCTCTACAAGTTAAATTAACTTGTGAATGAGTCGATACAATATTACTTATGTAACACTGTTTATATAAACATTAATTTCAAATAATCGGTGAATCAGTATAAGAGACCTACATATATATATTAGAGTAATCGACATATATATGCTTAGAAATTCTAATTATTGATGAATCATTTTTTAAGGGCAACCATGAAGTGTTGGTTGGTAAACTACCTAGCATAAAAGCAATCAAAGTAGTTGAGAAGAATGTAGAAAAACTTATATATGTTGCTGGCATTTTTGGCATATATAGTATTGAATATATATATATATATATATATATATATATATATATATATATTCCCATAAGATAAGAAAACATTGCTACCCCCCACCCAGTTCATCCATGTTTGGTGCTCAAGGAGAAAGTGACCCTTAACTAAATGGCCGTCAAAAAAGCTCCACTTTGCCACATCGACCACTTAATTATTGGAAGACATTTAAATCCATCAAATCTTCAAATATGTCCTCTCTATTTGGTGGGACTTTAAAATACATCAAAAGGAGATTATTTCAAGAGCAATTATTGATTATAGTGTGGGTAGATCGATTCATCACTTCGTATATTTTTCAAGGGTAATGTAGTCAATTATAGAGTTTTTCTTATTCTAATGCGTACCAACAAGTATAATTCTCTTTGTACCTAGAGTGCTAGAAGGGGCAGAGCCAGAATCTAAAAGTAGGGAGTGGAAAAAAAAAAAAAAAAAAATTCAAACAAAGAATATGATAATGATAACAAAAACAATATTGATGAACATTTAAATAATGTTAAATTGAGGCAGCATATGAAAAATCCCTAATTGTAACTAATTTCAGTTAATGACTCAAGTTTGATGTAAAACACTAATGAGTAATATCAATACTTGATCCGATCCGAGTCTACACTGATGAATTTGAATTGGGTACAATAGACATGTATCAATAAATCAAATGTCTGCTAAAAGTAAACTCAGACACCATATTCAAATTCACCAGCACAATGGCTATCTCAAGAGGTCATTAAACAAAACTGGAAGCTTCAAATCAATTAACCAGATCAAAAGCAAGAGCGGCATTATCAAGTTTTGAACCAATAAGCAAACGAATCAAAACGTAATAAGATCTAACAGTTAATCTAAATCCATAAGAATCAAAAGCAAAATGAAAGAAACTCAAAGCAGTTTTTGGGTTCACTGATAAGTGAATGTCAAAGAGAAAGCTATCGAATTGGGAAGGAGACAAATGAGTTACAATGTCTTTACATTTAGAGGAATCTAAAAATAAGTTCCTAGAGTATGTCTTTGTTTCAACTTAAATGAATGGACGCAATTCGTCCATGTGTTGATCTGTAATGATTGGTCGCCTAATGGGTTTGGCCTTGATGGGGCTCAGTTTTTTGGCCTTGACTCTATTTATCATTTATGTTTTATTATGGATTGGGCAGATTGGGCTGAGCTATGACTGATTGGGCTGGGCAATGGCGTATAAGAAATAGTAGAACAAATTTTTTATTTATTTATTTTGGGACCTGGGCTATAGCCCAGGCTAGCCCACAGATGGTTCCACCCGAGTGCTAGCACGTACAACATTTGCTGCATTATGAAACAACAAAAATAATATTGAGAATTAATGTTGTACCGTTGTGTTAAGAACGCAATATTTTCAATATAATATTATTACTTAGCTACGTTATTAATGTTATGATATTGCATTTATTATGTTATTTATATAATAAATGTTATTTGCGTTACATTTTTAATACTATACACAGTATGTTACATTCTCAAGATAAGATGTTACGAGTGCAATAAAATGATTTCGTGTTCAGTATATTTCGTATTGTGCTGTTTTCTAATAAAATGTTATTTCATACATAAAATAGTGTTTCGATAAGTAGATGGATCTGCATGTCTTTGCTTTATGAAATTTACACTATGGTTCGTGAAGCAACTTGAATATGACGTTGAGCCCCGTCTAAATTTGTCAATTTGACTTTAAAGGCACTAGTATAAGTTGGACTTTGAGTTTTGATGCTCAAAATATTGACCATCGAGTTGGATTAAAATACATTGAGTTGAATTTTTTATTTTTTCCCCCTTACCTTCTTAAATCACTCGTCACAATTTTATTGACATATTGTAATGGGGCGTGACATATACTCAGATATCACAACATCTGTAAACGGCTCAAACTATTAATTAATCTCTTAAAAAAAAAAAAAAAAAAAAACCTTAATATATATATATATATATACACATATACTCAGATATTACAACATCTGTAAACGGCTCAAACTATTAATTAATCTCTTAAAAAAAAAAAAAAAAAAAAACCTTAATATATATAGTTGATGGCAATTGGACAAAATGGTCAATTTACATGGCGTGTATTTTTACCTATTAATTTATTTTACTGACATGATGGTATTACTGTCATTTTAAGTCTCAATGGGGGTATTTGCACCAAATCGATGGTATAAGGAGTTTTAAATTACATTGAGACTTTTCTGCACTATATGAATAGTACAAGAAAGTTTTCTACACTTTACCCGACAGAATATCATTATTGTTGTTGGTATTATTGCCATTGTGAACTCATAAGACTTGCAAATGGAAACTAAGATTTTATTTTATAAACACTGAAAATGGGGATAAAATGATCACTTTTGTTATTTCTCTGGATTATTTGTGTGGGTTACTACATATTTGTTAGTAGTACAGGGATGAAATTGTTACTACATATATGATCAAATTGAATAGTATAGGGATGTTTAACGATTTTAGGGATGTTTAATGATTTTAATCCTAGGATATCTTGGTTATTAAGGGGTTAAAAGGACATTTTGGTCGTATAAATTTTAAAAACAATCATATGTGATGCATTTTTTAAAACTAATAGAATTTTTAAATTATTTTTTTTTTAGTATAGGAGGTTATATGATTGTTTTCAAATAACTTTTTTAGCGTAGGAGGTTAATAATTTAGTTTTTAGTGAGATTTTCAGTAGAAAATTTAGTTGACTGATTCAATTTTTTATGAAAAATTATATTTTAGTGATCAAAATTAAAAATAATTACTTTAAAGTCACAAAAAATGAATAATCATCTATTCTGAAAGAATATTGCTATTAACCATTCGAGACTAAATTCCATAAATGCCCTTTTATTGATTAACATTCCCTTAATTAATCTTGGCTCAATCTCTTTTTTATTTGTAGTTATTTAACTAAAATTTAATTACGGTTCAAGCTTATGACAGAAATATAATTGGGCATAAACTTTCCCATTGACAGGCCCAATTACGAAAGGATCTACCTTTGGTTGTAACATGGAAGGTCCAGGCATAACAGAGTTTGCGACTGTGTCATATACATGGACACTATTGCAAGGATGATCTATTCGTTTGGAACCATCAAACATTTCACCTCCAACCATGTATATTTTGGATCCATCTGAGAAAAACCCCATACCATCTGATAAGCGAATATGAAAAAAAATTAATTTCCTAATTTGAATAGAAGGAAAATTACAATTTACTAAGAATAGAAGGAGTAGTTGCAATTTAAGAAGCATGAGTAAATTGCAACTGGGAAATTATATCTGACCTCTTGCCTTTTCATGAAATATGAAGATACCCGGCTAGTCTTCACTAATTACACTCTTTCCCATATTGTCAAAGGAGAGCGTTACAATTTAACTTCATGTACCGCGCCCATACTTCGCCTAGGGGACAAAAGTACGTTTTGAACACTTTTGGAAATCAGAAAATGTGATTTTGTAATTATTTCTTAAAAAAAATAAGATTTAATATTATTTAAAATATATTATAAATTAATTAAAAACGTAATATAAGATTTAAAAAAACAAAATTAACAAAGGTATATCTCTAAATTTCAATTGATTTCATAATTATATGAATAATAAACAAATATTATTATTTATATCTATATATTTATATTTAACACATCCATTTTGTATCTGTATCTTAGTTTTTTTAAATTTATTCTGTGTAATACATTCGAGTTCGTTTGGGATTGTTGTTAGAAGATTAAAAGTATTTTTAATATTAGAACTGTTATAAAACTGTTGTAAGTAAAACATGCTTATATGTTTTGTGACACATTATATAAAACATTTTTTATACTTGAAGCACTTTTAAATTTGTTTGGTAATAATGTTACTTAAAACACCTTTATTACTAATTTTACTATATTACCCTTACACTAAACATGTGTTAATTCCCTAATATTAAATATTATAAAATTTCATTTAGTTATTTCTTAAATATCACATATTTTGTTTACGATATAGAATTTGTATTAAATATTAAAATATAAATGAGTTAAACATATTTTAATGATGATTAATTTGTATTTAATTTGGAAGGTGGTTGTAGAGTCCCAGAATAATTAAAATCTTAGTTTGTTACAAAGTCCCCGATATTGTTTGATATTTGTTTGTAGCATGGCAAAAAATTATATTTATATAAAAAATAAAGAGATTAAATTGTCTAAAAAAATTTAGTTACCTAAAAACATAACCTTTACCTGTAACACAATTTTAAAAATTACAGATTCATAATTTCACTTAAATCACCGCAATTTTTTTGAAATGAAAGTGCTTTTCCCAATGCTATCCTTTGACAAGACAGGAAAGAGTGTAATTAGTGAAGACTAGCGGGGTATCTTCATATTTCATGAAAAGGCAAGAGGTCAGATATAATTTCCCAGTTGTAAAGATTTTCTCTTGCATTCCCTCCAAATCGACGTTTCCAAGCAGAGTATAAAAGCCCCCTTCCCACTCTCAAAACCATTTCCATCGCTTTGTTCCCGCCCTTTAACCCTAGCCAATCCAGATCCTCCAAAAGAACAACCGGCAATGAAGGTAATCGTTTGTACCGTTCTTTTAGTTCTTTGATTGTTCAATTTGTTCAAGCAAAATTTATTGAATTCGGATTTAATTTCCCAACTAGGGTTTTTGTGAAATGAAGCCTGTAATCGCTAGTAATTTCTCATCTGCCTCTCTTTGATCTGTATGTGTGGTGTTTAGGTAATAATATTTTGCTTAGAAAAGCTAGTAATTTTATTTATTCTTTGTTTTGTTCTCTAGTCTTGACTTTCTTGTCAATTTGGTTTCTTATGCTGTTGTTCAGTGGCTATAGCCTTGCTAAATTAGAGAAATAGCTACATTTAATGTACCCTTTTAGAAACTCAAAACTAATGGAGAAATTATTTTGTGAATTTCCAAAGGAATGAAAGTCGTGTTTGGTATCATTTTTTTGATGCTGTTTTTCATTTTTGACTATTTTCAAGTAAATCCTACAATAAATAGATTTGAGTGTGGTTTTCCCGAAGCTATTTATTTTTATTTTTATTTAAAAAAAAAAAAAAATTATGACGAGGAGCACTCAATGAGCTCTCACCCTCGTCACCATTCGTTCGGGTGATTGATTATGTTAGCCACTCAATCCAATGGTGATAAGGGTGTGAGTTCACCAAGGGCACTCTCATCGCGACATTACTCTTTCAGAAGTTACTCTTAAGTAGTCCATTTTACAGAGACATTAGTAGTTTTTTACATGTTCATTGCCATAACTTGTTTAAGGTAATAAATAATAATAATACAACCATAAAAATGGCACATTCTTGAAGCTTTTTGTTTTTTAGTATTAAAAAAGTTTTTAATTTTTTTTTAAAACATGTTAACAAACAAGCCAATAAGATATGCGAAATATTTGTTTCATCAGTTCTAGCAGATGACACTCAGTAGTGGAAAACAGTCTCAGTTGGTAGTCGTTCAATTATGTAATTAAGTTTTATTAACAATTTGAATTGTGCTTGTTAAGAATCTTGAAACTTTAAAGGGTGGTTCTCTTCTTCATAATTATAACACAAATGCCTTTACACTCTTTGTATACTTAAACTTGCTTTTATCAAGAAAAGGAAATATTAGTTGCCTGCCAATCAATCAGAGTTCAAAAGTTTGATTTTGAATGAGTTCCTTTCAAAAAAATTAATTTAAAAAAAAAAGGGTGAATGAAAGAGTTCTATTTCAAATGGAACAAAAGAAGTAAAAGGCAGATACTATAACTAGCAGAAATAAATTTAAGTCAAGTTTTGACAGAATTTTACCTGAATATATGATTTTTTTTTTTGCTTTTTATATAATATGATAATAATGCAATCTTCTTTAGGTCAAGGTTTGGGTCTAAACTCCCAAACTCTAGGTCAAGGTTTCAAGACCGGTAGAGAGAAAGAAAGGAAATAATACAATCTTCTTTAGGGTTAGACCTTAAGCTCACCAAAGAGAACACTTAAAATAGCTCTTTCAAGTTTCTACACGACTAGTCTATACATATGGCGAACTGTTGGTTTTAGTTAATGAATTTGTAAACTATTGACCATTTGAAGATTTTAATTGAAATAATTAGCAGAGCGTGTGTTATAAAATGGTGGATATGAATGGTGCTATTTTAAAATTTTTTTGTTAACTATATTAGGTGTAAAATCTAATGATTATAAATTTTTGACGGGTGTTAAAACACTTTGAATAAAACACTTGGAAGACCCTTCATTATTTTTCCTTACCTTATTTTTCCTTGCCTTTTATAATATTTGTAATCTGTAGAGCATAAACGCGGACTGATTCTTGAATTGCTAAAGTTCCATGCATGATGCATCATCTTGGTTCAATATCAGAGAATTATTTAATTGCTAAATAGGGGGAAAATTTTCAATTGCTGTATATGGAGCAGAATAATATACTTTATTTGTCAACTGGGTTCATGTGCAGATTAGTTTATAAATTCTTTTAACATATTATATTCCTTTCCCCTAGTTTGCTAACATTGACTGCAAGCAATCTGAAGCAGGTTGTCCTTAATGCATTCTAAACACAAACCTAGAGGTGACATTGATTTTGGACTAGGACCAGCACACTTATATTTTTGTATTGACTTTTTTAGAATTTAATTGGGGCACCAGCAGAAGCGAGCTTACTTAATGGGTAGCTTGCACTACAAGCCTCGAATGATTAGAGCTTCATTTTAATACCCTATTTGATGCTAGCCTGTGATACATTCAGCTTTTGATGGTCACAAGTGATCGGTTATCTGGATTTAAGGTTAAAATTCTATCACAGAACAATGCTTTGTCCAGTTGAATTGAGTTTCAGTGCATCTGTCTGCTCTTAACCAGTTAGTCTTGATTTTGGACTGGGACCAGCCTGCTTTTATTCACTATTTATAATATGATTCTTTCAAGGGGGTAGATAGCACAATCCATACACCTCTTTTTTGTTTATTGGGAAAGGCTGTTATATCTTCCATTTATCTTGATTGCCCTAGTTTGTTTGCTGTCGGAAATCAATGGCTGATGGTACACAATTTTTCCTTTTCCTGTTGAAATTTTTTCACATTGTGAATCGTGATACTCTCTACCAGATGAAAGATCATTGTATGATACCTAAATTTCTGTATCCTCAACAGTTGTAATCTCTTGTATTTAACAATATAACATCGTGATCCTAGTTACTTGTATGCTTATGATTTATGTCGCAGGGGAGGGTTTTGTGTGATTGTGTGTTCTTTACATGTAGAGATACAATACTCCAACGAGTTGAGGCAATTATTCTGTTGACCTGGAGTTGTTAGATAAATGAAATTGGAGTTTTGATGTCCTTTTTTCAATCTGAGTTGCATTTGTATTTGAACTGCTTTCTCTTCTAGTAAGGTTGTATATGGCATGGTTGTGATGGATTTCTTCATAGAATGTTTCCTGGAGTACAATGATTACTTGCCTTTTTTTGTTTTACCTATTTGTTTATATCTAATTCAGATAACAGCAGAAAGCAAGAAATTTCCTACAATGTGAATCTGGAGTCAGAAAGCAAGAAACTTGTACACTGTGAATCTGGAGTCTGTTCTTTGAGCATGTTTTAGGGGGGGAGTAAGACCTAATATTTTAGTTGTTCACTCACTCACTCTCTGATTTTTTTTTTTTTTTTTTTCACGAATTGTTATTAGTTTTAGGTCACTATCTTCGCATGGGGGAAATCTTCGTTTGATTTGTCTAAAAGGGCCTATTTGTAAGTTAGTGAGTGTGCGAGAGAGAGAGAGAGAGAGAGAGAGAGAGAGATGAAACAATCACATCTAGGTTCTGGAGGAGCAGCAGAAGCAGTACTAAACCTGCAACCAAACTCGTCAATCTCTATTGCATATCACCCTGTCTTTGGTCCTCACAGTGACCTGATTCTCCTTGAGCTTGATGAGAAGCTCCTCCCAGATGTTCTCCACCAAAGGTTGGTTACAATTTCAATCCCATTTTTATGGCGCTACTTATTCTCTCCACTTTCCAGTTTACTTAACTTTATTAGTTTCTTCCTTTCCAGGGTTACCTTAAGAGGACAGCCAGATGAAGAGGCAGTTCTTTGCACCCAGTCTAAAACTTACGCCATTAAGTTTGTTGGAACCTCTAACTCTGTATTACTTATACCTCCCACAGATCAATCAGCATTTTTTGAAAATCCACAAGATTGTGATGAGATTCATGACAAAGATCATGATGAGAAAGTAGTTGCATCTGTCATCAAAGCGGCACCAGGTTACATGGAGCTTGTTGAGGTTGCTCCCAAAATTGACAAGCTTAAATTGCTTCTCTCCGAGAATCCTTATAGGTTTGATGAGGTTTCAGAAATGGAGGAATTGGAGGCAATGGAAATGGATATTAAAGGTTTGTACACATGGAATGATCTTATTAGCAGGGTACAAGCTAGTGATGAAGAACTGCGGTCTGGATTACGAGCTCTTTCGGCGGTGGAGATTGATGGATATTGGAGAATTTTGGACCAGTATTACACGGACAGAATTCTGAATATTTTTTTGCATAATTCTGTTTTGAATGACTGGTCCTTGAATGCACTTAATGAAGATGAAGTCGTGGGTGTGATGACATCAGACGGGTTTCCTCACAGAATTGTGCTGCACTTTTTGCAAGTTTATGGTAGTAGGGTGGATGAGGGCATGGGCAAAAGTTGTATCTGGAGGCTGGATGAGAAGCGGGTTTGTGTGCATATTGCCAGAGGAATCTTGAGAGGAGGGAAGATGAAGTTGGACAATTTCATGGTGGAGTGGATTAAAAAAATACCAGAAGGTATGCTGGCTGATTTCGACATGCTAGAAGGGGAAGTTTTGACTGAGAAACTTGGGATTGAGACTAGGGTTCGTAGCTTCAGCGTTTCTTCACTGCCCTCTGCCCCAGCTGAACGTTTTTCCATGCTATTTCGAGAGAGGCCAAAATGGGAGTGGAAGGACCTTCAGCCATATATCAGGTTTGATTGTGTTTACTAATTAACTATCATTCTGTTTGTTTTGATGTTGAACTAAAAAATTTCTTTCAGCATTTTCAAGTGTTTGATTGCACACAAAATGTTCCTATACAAGTATTTGATAAAATGATAAGTATTAAGGATAATCCTGAGGCTTATAATTCAAATGATAGAACAATACACGAACACACATATATATAATTATATCCATTGCAAATACATATGGATAGTGTGTATGTGATTATAGCCACACACACACACACACACACACACACACATACGTATAGAAATTTATGTCTGTGCATATGCAAGTGCACATATATTCATGAATTATGATATTCAGACTCCATTTGTGTTGCACTCCAGTTATTATCTGAGCAAGTGAAATGACAATTGTCCTTCAAAGTGGAGTGTAAGAGTTCCGTGCTAGGCTCTTGAATGTCAATTTTGTCATTTAGAAAAATAAATGGAGTGCAAGAGTACAAAAGTTGAATGCAAATATCGATTGTCTATAGATAATATATGTATTCACATCTCTATAAATCAAACATGCATGCACAAATCTGAAATGCTGATATTCATGTCCGGTACATTATCATATAAATTTTAAAAAATTGTTACACTAATTCATAGTTATCTGTATATAATGGTGATAATGAGGTTTTTCATGTAAGAAGTTTTCTCTTCCTTTTGACTCAGTTTCAGTTAAAACTAATTCAAAATTTCTTGGTGTCATTGATGTTGTAGGGATCTAAGTGTGCCAGGTCTTTCTTCGGAAGGTTTGCTTCTCAAATACACTCGAAGAACACAGCCAACCCTAGATGCAGAACCTGTTTTTACTGCAAGATAGTCTGGAAACCCATCTCATATAATTTATATCCACTGTCTCCCGCATTGCTTTAAATGGTTAAAGCATAAAGGATATACTGGCTTGCTCTGAAATGTTACTGTTCCAGCTTATAGTCGATGCGTACTGTTTTGATTGATATGGTTGTTAAATTTAAAGCTAGAACATCTATGAAAGAGCATTTGAAGCTTTTCTCACCTTTTTATCTAATACATCTTCTTGTCCAACTAATAAATAGCAAAGCGTGAGTTCCTTTACAGGTTCGTTGGCCATTAGCTCAGCTGGAATAACTTCTCTAGCTTTATAATACAAGCGAATGTGAATATTTATCTGACAAAAAAATAATGAGAAGAAGATAGGTTCTGTCAAAGATTATTGTTTTGAGGTAAAATGTATCATTTTTTGGCTACCTTTTAAATTTACAAAATATATTACATTATAACAAGTTGGCAAAACAACTTGCAGATCTAATTTTTGGAAGTAAAATTTGAACTTCTAAATAACAACTATTGACAAGTTTCCTATGCTTGCCACTATGCCCAATCCCAGCAATAGTTTTTTTTTTTTTTTTTTTTTTTTTTTTGTGCTAATAATGTAACGATTGAATTTCCAATGGCTATTCGTTATTGAGTTAAATTTCACAATTACTTAAATAATGCTATAAAATATGATGATTTGATGTGAAAATAAGCTATAAAATATGAAATTGTGAAAACACAAAAAAGTTCAATTTAAATAGTTTATAAATGAATTTGTAACTAAAACAAAGTTGATGTTGATTTGGACATTTCAATTTATAAATCACAATAACAATAATACAAATATATATATATATATGAAAAGAAGAAGAAAAAGAAGGAAAACTCGCACATGTTCTTACATAGACATTTTTGCGGTATATATTTGATCAAATGGCCCAAACGCTTTCCCTCCTCCACAACAAAACAAAACCAATGCTTTGGGCGGGAAATCATATAGTATACTGTATTAATATATGTACTGTCTATATATATATATATATTGCATATCTCTGCAAATTGTGATGTTTGAAGCAAATCAAATTAAAACCCTAGTAGCTGCAGTAGAGTGGAGGAGTTTAAATGCCTCCTAGGAAGAAAGTAGCGTCTGGGTCGAAGAAATCAAACCAGAATCAACAAAACTCTCAGCCTTCCAAGTTCGGAATCCAGCATTTCTTCGAGCGCCATACTCAAAACACCCTCTCTCAAAACCCTAAAAATGCCCAAAATTCACGAACATCAGACTCCAACAATTCACTTTCATCCATTCAAAATCCCCAAAATGTTTCAAATTCAATAAGAGCTGAGCCCAGGAATGGTGCTTCAGTCCTTCAAAACCCTAGAAACGTGTCCAACTCAGGAATAGCTGACCCGACTAATTCAGTTTTAGTACCTCACAACCCTAAAATTGCCCTCAATTCAAGCGATTTGGATCCAAAAATAATCAATTCGATTTCTGAAAACTCTATCAATGGCTTCGATAATGCCGTTTCAGCGCCTCAAAACCCAAAAATTACACCTAAATTGCGGACAACTGATGCGAATTGTCCTTCACAGATTACACCTCCTGAGAATATTTTGCCAATTGCCGTTAGTGGTGATGAAAATCAATTTGAGGAGTCGCCTGAAATTTGCAAGTCGGCGGTCAAGCGCTTCAAGTTTTCTCCGGGAATGGTAAATCTATTCCTCCCTCATATGTTGCTATTATGTGCTCAATTTTTGTCTTCTGGGTGACTATTTTTATCTTCTAAGAGCTCTATTACTGAGGGGAAGATCAAAATAAAGGAAAAAGTTCATTCTTTTTGGTAGGTAAATTACTCACACATTCAACTCACACACAGACCCACTATTGCCCCTAAGAGGATTTCAACACTCAAATATTCCATTTCGAAGGACGATAGTTCACTTGAGTGAGCTCGTAAGAAAAGAAGAAAATGTCATTCAAGTGGATTTGACAGATTATTTAGTTTGTTGATAAGAATTATTCTGGTTGTTATTGTGATAGTTGATAAAGCAGAGCCAGGACGATGGAGGCGATGAGGTCACATGGAAGATTTCTCCTGTAAACGAGCGGCTACATGCGGTATCCAAGCACTTACCTGAGATGATGAGAGCATTGGCAGATTCTTCAAGGCTCAACTCTTTGAATTTTCATTCCTGTATGCAGAATAAGGCACGCTGTTCGTATTTAATTCTGCTCGTTTAACTCTTTTTATGCAATGTGTGATGGGTGATTAACTCTGAAACACAGATTTCTCCTAGTTCACCGGGCAAGCTTGAGAAGTGGCTTTCTTCACCTCCAATTCAAGCTGCTGAAAAATCATTGATAGCCTCAAATAGAGCTGGCTTGAAAAACTTTAACTTATATCATAAGGATAGTGGTGTGGTTAACAGTCAGAGTCCGTTCAAGACTCCACCGTCTCTTTCTTATTGCCATGATAAGGTAATTATGTTTTCATGATCCTTGCATACTTGTTGAATTGCTTTAAAAATAATTATTCTGATAATTTTTGCATAAACAAACTACAGCCTAGTGATGGTGTTGATCCTAATGAAGTATGTGATCAGCTGGGTTCAAGGCAACACAAAAAGGTATTTAAAATCTGAATGTACATTTATCATTTTGATTCTCACAGCACGACAATTATTCTGGCTAGTCATTTGTATGTCTGCATCAACTTCTCACACCTTGATATTATGGATGACGGAATGAATGTTTGGAGCATTTTGTCCTATGTACTAGTTACATTTGTTTCTTTTGTCAATTCCTTTAGGCATTGCTTGAACTTTTAGATCAAGTAGAGGATGTCATTTCTGTTGAAGAATCAGTATGCAAGAATACAGGGGCAAGCTTATGCGAAGTTCAAGTTAGAGATGGCGATGATAGATCCACAAAAGGTGATCCTGCTGTGAAAAGCTTGGCAATCGATACACCAGAAAACCCCAATAGAGAACCTTCCAATCTTTATTTTCTTGTCTTGGAGGTATGGTTCAATATAACTATAATTCAATGATTAGTTGTACATGAGAAAAAAATGGCATTCTTCATTCTTGGAGATTTATCATGTTACACCACATATAAGCTGTAGGTTTCTGAGAAGCGTGGAGCTGTTGATTCACTCGGTTCTCGATGTCCTTTTAAGGTTTGTACTAATATTGAATCCAGGTGTTTTTTTTTGCTTTGATGGGACTAGTAAGGTATTCAAAAAAACTATCACTTTTCAGGTTCTGCGCTTACTGAATGAACAAAGTGGAGAAGAGCGTGCTGTGCATTTGTGGGATGAGTGGTAGGTAGTTGTATTGTGACTGTTACATTTGCTAACTGAGTTTCAGATCAAGCTTTTATTATAAGTTATTTTATTTGGTCAATCACTTATCAAAATTGATTATCAGCACTTAAATGATAGAGGGAGGTGAACTTTCTAGATCACAGTTACTTGTTGCTCAGGCAATAGCTTCTCTTGCTATTATATAAAGTCTCAGGTTTGTTCGTATGGTCTCAGATTAAGTACTTCATTAAAGCACTACTTTTAATCTATGTTACTTGGACTTGAGTATGTGTGTCAGATACAGGTATGTATCCAAGCGTTGGACGTGTCAGATCTCTAAATAGGACACACGGACACGGCTAAATATTCATTTTATTTAATTATTTTATTTTATTTTCTAGAGAAAAATAATTTTTGTCTAATACAGTGTTCAATATAGGCATTTAACTCATTTTAAATGAATAATGTAATATAATTGAATGATTGGATATAGTTCTTAACTACATGTCCACCCAAAAGTGTCGCATATACCATACCCATGTCCGAGCAATATGTGTCTGACGCGGGTACTTCATTACTTTTGAAGAGTCCATGTATCGTAGCTTTTAATACTAAAAATAAAATAATGCTTCGCTTCTTAAGAAAGGTCGTTTTAATTTTCTGATCTTTCAGCCGGATGAGCCGAGTACTTTGCGTCATTTCATCGAGTTCCATGACTGGTTGCTTGAAGTGCATATGAGTTCATGTCACATGACTATGACATTATGAATTATGGGGGGGGGGGGGGGGGGGGGGGGGGGGGGCGGGGGGGTGGGGTCTTATGCTTCTGGAAGTGCTTCCATATAATTGTCATTTGAACACCCACCATCTTGGTGACACAGTCTCTTGATCTTTTGATTTCTTCACTATTGTATTTCTTTATTTACTAATTAGTTTCATCTCCTCATTACTCCTATGACCTGTTATACAGCAGCAGTCATTCTAGTTTCATAGTTGTTGTTCACCAGTAATTTGTTAATTTTTCATATGGTTCCGTACTCTTTTTATATGTCTTAATCATTATAATTTATGCCTTCGATAGTATTGGATTAAATACGTGCTATGGGAGCGATTATGATCTTGGTGTTTCTGAATATATATTTGTTTTCTTCCATAGGTTTTACAGCGTTATTGCACCTGGAGATACTATTCATGTCATTGGCGAATTTGATGACCAGGGAACGTGTAACGTGAATCGTGACAATAACTTTCTCATCGTTCACCCAGATATTTTGGTGTCTGGAACTCGGGTATTTAGATTAGTTCTTTCCTACTTGTCTAAATTATATATATATATATATATATATATATATATATATATATATATATATTTTGTTTTCAATCTGAACCAATTTAATTATGGTTCATGTAACATTAGTTGTTGTTTGCCATAATTCATGAAGATTCTTGTTCACTAGATTTGTGCTTCTTCTCACTGTGGTTGTTTAAAAAAAAAAAAATGGACATATTTAGGTCGCTGCCAGTTTCAGTTGCCCAAGGCGAACTGTCCTTGACGAGAGGCTAAAATGCAGCGAGCATTCATCTGCAGCATTGATTGGCACCTTGCTGCATCAAATTTTTCAGGTTTCACGATTTCAAATTATTTTCTAATTTATGGTAAAATATTCAAATATAATGTTGGTTGGATTGAGCAAGCTTTTAAGTTATAGTTTATTCCTTTTAATTTTCTATATGTTAAGCGAGCATTATTTCTTTTTCCAGGCTGGGTTAATGAAGGAAATTCCAACGAAAGAATTTTTGGAAGAATATGTGGGCATAGTGATCCAGAAAAATATTGAGGGCTTGTATGCATGTGGAGGTGGAGATGTAGTAAAATGTCATTTTTTAATACCCCATTTTTCACTGGCAACTTCATCAGATTCATCATTGGACTTGTGAAACCGTGGTTTCATAAATGTTCAATAAGCCATATCATCTTAGTATTTTTGCTTCTTAATATTTGGAGACACCGTTTATTAAACGCCTATTATTATCATATCTCGAACTTTTAACTTTCTCCTTTTGTATATTGCAGTAAATGAAAATGATACGCACAGAACCTTGTATGAAGCAATACCAAAAATATTGAACTGGATATTCCTCTTCCGAGATTCACAGGTGCATGGGTGTTTGATTTTAATGAACATTCAATCCAATTTTTTTAAGTACCATATGTTGTGGGGATGGCAGTGGGACAGGTTTAAACCATTCCATGGAACTGTAGCTAACTTGATGCAAGTCTGGAAACCCAGTCCAGGGTGGCCTCAAGCCAATTTCATATGTTCCAACTTTGTTGCAAATGGTGGGGTAGGGAAGATTACCATTAATATGCATCCATTTAGGTATTTGGACCATGACACAATCTATCAATGAACCTACCCCAGAACAATTCCTCCCTATTGTGCATGGAACCGTGGGTTCCAGATCTTTCATTTTTTTCCCTATGTCTTACATATGGATGGCATTATGACTACATTATATCTACATGAAAAAGGATAGTCCTATTTTATGTTTTTGATTTTGTTGACACTTGGTTTTAGCCATGGACCAAGATGCACACATATGCCTGTAACCATCACACTACAGTTTATGAAGTTTTCCATGCTATGTGTTTCACATCCATCTCAAACTTGTAACTTATAGCTATATCAAATTTTATTTTTATTTTTCCTTAATAAATGGAATTTTTTAAATAAAACAGAAAAGTACATGTAGCACAGAGGGCATCCCCTCAGACAAAACAAAACAAAGAGAAAAGAACCAAGAGTAAACAGCCCCTACTCAAAACAAAAGGAAGGAAGCACTATAAGAAAAGCAAAACATCCTGTCTTCAACTTTGCAGTTTACATCACATTACATTCAAAGTTTAATGTTTGATAAGTTCTTGCAGGATTTGAAAACTCCTAGTGTTAATTTTGGGTTTGATGATGGGCTGGAGAAGGTCAAAATATCAGAGGTCAGTCATCTTAGTGTTGCTTCTTATCATGTGCATGCTTGACCTATCATTTTCGGTTCTGCATTTATGTGAATGTTTCTACAAATTATATGAAGTTTTTAACATTTACAGGCAACGGTGATGCATAGATTTAGATGTGCGTTAACATCACCTATTTCAATATAGCATGCTGCATACAGTTTAGAAATGTTCACATCATCTTGGGTTCTTGAAGTTTTTGCCAAAGCTGATAAATATCTATGCTTACCTCTTCTATATTAATAAATGAATTTTATGATTGATTTTCTTAGTGCCTTTGCATGCACTTGCCTACTCGTAGTTACAATATGTGAATTTTGCTGTATTGACCAAGGGCGTTGTAGCCTAGTGGTATCTCCTCTACTTCCCAAAGTGGAAGGTGAGGGTTCAAGTCTCCATAGGTTGTTTGTTTGTTTGTTTTTGGTTGTGTTGTTGCTGTATTGGTGTTATAAGAGGTCCTCTTAAAATGTAGGTAGTTGATATTGAAGAGATGGCATGGGCTCCAAAATATGGCTTGAAAGGAATGATTGATGCCTCTATCCGGGTTGAAGTTAAATCAAACACTAATGAAGCTAATGAGAAGATTATGCCTTTAGAATTTAAAACTGGGAGAGCAACCAATGGCCAGGCAAGCTTATCATAACTGATAATTTGTGTGTGAAGGACGGGGAGGATCAGTTGGAGTTGGCAAAACCTTCTTCGTTTGACGTCAATCCTACTGTTTTTTTCCTCACTTTAGGAAAAATAATCATTATCATTCATACTTTATTAGTTGTGCAGTCAGCTATGGAGCACAGTGCCCAAGTGATGTTATACACTCTCCTTATGTCTGAGAGGTGTGTATGGTTAAACCAATTTCTTCTCATGTTACAACTTTGGCATTGAGATCTAGTGGAGGATCATTTGTTCTCTCACCTCTTTATTTTTCCTTTTTTTCCCCCAGATATATGAAGACTATTGATAATGGTCTTCTATACTATCTCCACACCGATCAGACACAGGTAAATATCAAATTCTTTTGGCTCGTTTCTTCCTCCTGTTTCCATGCAATTGAGTGTTTGTATACAATATAAAAATGTTGAAGGGAATCACGGTTCGAAGATCTGACTTGGTTGGGCTAATCATGCGTCGTAATGAACTTGCAAATGACATTCTTAAGGCATCAAGAACACAACAACTGCCACCAATGTTACAGGTATGATTAATGCTTAGCATTGTATATATCTGATGACTTGTGCATATATTGCTGTCTAATTTTTTCCATTTTTAATTTCTATGAAGAGTCCAAGCATGTGCAGAGGCTGCCGCCACCTTAATGTTTGTACCATCTACCATAAGGTAAATTTTTTATCCTTCTATAGTCCAAGGAGATTGAATCTCTATTCCTAACTTATTGGTTAATTGCTAGTTTCTGGCAAGAACATGCCTTGTGATATTTCCTTCTAGAATTGAACTGGACCTTCATACAAAAATTTCTAACAGCTGCTAGCTATTTTTAATAATTATCTTTGAAGTTTGCTGCAAAGGCAAGCTTCCTGTATTGAAATATGGGAATCTGTTTTAGGAAAATTATGCAGGACCTTTTTATGAACCAACAACCATTTTCATTTTTTTTACTCAAGAAATTTATTTCTACAGAGAAATAATGTGAATTCAGTCTAATATGCGGAGATGATGTACAAAATTGTAAAGATCCACTTATAGTCTTATACAATTGTTCTTCTGTTTTCCGCTGCCATCTGATGTGAATTACATGAAGCATGGAAACTTACATGTAAAGATGGTATGGTTGTTTGTTTCTGAAAATTTCACCCGGTAAGATGAAATTAAACGAGAACAATTTTTTGTTTTTGGCATTTTATTCAACGGTACTTTCCTTTTTGAAAAAAATAAAATAAAATCATCTGGTAGGGTAAACCAGCGATTTTCAGAACTGAAACAATGAAAATTAGTTGGCTATTAGTTGTCAATTGTTCTGAAAACTATAAAGTCTCCGGTCATCTCTTAAATTAAGAAGTCTAGGACCATAACTCAAGGATCTGACGTAGAGTTGGTGCAAGGTCTGATTAGATCTAGAGGGAGGTGAATAAGTCTTTTCCAAACTTGGACAATTTATACTTAATTTCACTTTTAACCAACTAAAGAATCATTCTTATGCACAAGATCATTTACTCAAACAATCCAAAGTTCCAAACCACAAAGCAATCAAATCAATTTCACTATGAGGAAGAGATTTACACTAGGTTAACAGCTCCCAGACCAAAGAACCCTTAATTACCCCTTGACACAGACTGATCCACCGAACTCACGCTCAAAGTCTCCGTGGACACAGTCTGTTCTGTCACAAGATTTGCTCCTTACTCGATCCACTTCTCCAATCTGTGATTTGATCTCCGATGACTAGTAGTCCAATTCTTTGATGTGCAGGTGTTGTAGTTGACCAATCTTTAAGTAATAGATGAAGCTCCTTGCTTTAGAACTTAACCACACAATGTAATAAGGTATTCTAATTGTGTCACTTATGTTATTCTTATGTTTAGAGAACCTAGAGCACCTCTTTATAGTGTTGAAGTGTTTAGAAGTTGATTAGGAATGTTTTAGATGAGTTTTGGAAAGTTTAGAAAACTTTTCGGACTTGAAAATGCGCCTTTCAGATTCTGGGTGTCCGTTTGATCGACTGATGATTTGGTCCTGGGTTTTCCTCGACCGATGGAACTATTCAAGAGTAATTTCGATTAATTGCGATTGAGGTTTGATTGATTGATCTTTTTTGCTCGACCTGACTGCATATAGTCTGACTTAAGGCGCTTCATTGAGGGGTAAAATG
This sequence comes from Cornus florida, assembly GCF_030987335.1. Classification (NCBI taxonomy): domain Eukaryota; kingdom Viridiplantae; phylum Streptophyta; class Magnoliopsida; order Cornales; family Cornaceae; genus Cornus; species Cornus florida. Next base: position 100,563,775 of record NW_026775580.1, on the reverse strand, counting down.
ATCTCGAAATTAGGCATATAATATATGGTTGGAAAGCTTATCGAGTCTAGTTTCTTAATATATAAAGACCATCATGAAATTCCAAGCATTTTATTTCTAATGATTTTTGAATACATAAAGACCATTTTTTTTTTTTTTCATTGGCAAGAAACTCACACACACCACTCGCATACCCACTTTGCTCCTTTGGAGATTCCAACCGTCACCATCCACTTTGGGAGGTTGAGGAGATACCACTAGACCACAAGACCCTTGGTTATAAAGGCCAATTTGTACAACTTGAAATCCAAACCAATCAACTTTTAAATTGGTTTACAAATTAAATTCAAAATCTAGTTGATACTTGGTTTCAAATTCATTCTGAAATAAATAATTTTCAATTTTAAACTTTATAACTATATTAAAAGTACTAAACAGTTGGTTCTACATTGAATCAACGTAATTCAAGTACCTAATTTATTTTTCACAAATGACAATAATTATTTTTGTATTCTTTTAGGATTCCTCAATGTCAATTTTTTTTTTTGCTGAGAAATAAAGAAGCATCATAGTTAAATCTTATTTGCACATGACAATAATTATTTTTGTATTCTTTTAGGTAGTATTTCATTAACTTGAATCAGTACTTATTGTGTTCTGTTATGTTAAATGCTGAAGGTGCATGGTGGAAACACAGAGAGTAGTGGATTGGGTGATTTGTTTTATTCACTGGTTCATCACTTAACAAGTGTACATTGTGTTTTCCTTCAACAATGGGATAGATTGATTGACTTAGAAGCTAAAGAAATGCAGGTGCAGCATTTGAAATGACTATACATGATGTTAACAGCTAATTCCTAAAACGATGATGTTAACAGCTAATTCCTTGCTAATTCTTTTCACAATTGCAGATTGTAAAGAGACGAATTTGGTGTTCACGTAATTTGAAAGGTGAACATTCAACTAGCTGCCTGTCTCCTATTGTTCTCGATACTTCAGATAAACTCTCACCAAAAAATTTATCCGAGGGCAACCGCTTCATTTATCGCTTCGTGCATCAAGATTTGCCACCACTTGGTGGAGATTCTCTGAGTTCTGCCTCTTCTCCTTTAAATGATTTGGGCTGCACAATTAGAAGCGGGGACTATGTGGTATAGATATTCTCTCCTAGCTGATGCTTCTATGTTTTTGCCTATTGACATGGATTTGGTAATGATATCTACATTTAAATAGAGCAGCATATTGGTAAAGTTTTACCTGAAGCATTAGTGTTATATCTGATGTGCTTGTTCTCATGGGGAACCACCTTATCAGAAAATTTTCGCCATTGTGATGGGGTTTGACCAACCAAGTCTTAGCACATAAATTCACAAACGCACACAAGGGTCAATGTACAAGGGACAACACACAAGATTACAGGAACAATGTTTCCAACCTTTAGTTATCTTAGCACAAGTAAAAAAGTTTCCGGCCAAGGACTCTGCCGGCAAGCCTTACACTCTCTAAGTCTGCCTTGCCGGAGCCCCATCAATATATAAAACTACAAAAACTGCCCACTAACTTACGGTTGATACCCCCAACCGCCCTAGGGTATGCCAGCATTCTTAGAGGCCGTGAACTAGCCTTACAGCTGACACCCTTAATTCCTAGGATTGTGCTGGCGCGACCAGCACTTGCTCCCAATGCTGCTGTTGTGCTGGTTCCTGGGGCACTTGCCACAAGCATCTGAGGCAGTTCTTTAACAACCACTCATACTTGGTTGTCATGCCCATAAGCTGCCACCCTTGCATGGGATCACCCCCCACTTTTCGCACCAACTTAGAGCTTGGGATTGCAGATGTGTCCTTTATTTGTTTTTCTTATTAAGTTGAGAGGCTGATCTCTATCATGAATTGACGATCATCCCTAATGGTATCTGATTTGTGTTATAATAATAAAATTTGTTATATATTTTCATGTCTTTCTTCTTTTTGCTTAAATGCATGTGCATCTCGAGATGAGCATTTTTTTGCTTCACATGCCATGCAGTGTGTGCTCATATGTTGTCATTTTACAAGCTTTTGTTGTGTATACTTGCATCACACGTTTTTAATTTTTTAACTATTGTCATCTAATTATTTGTTTAATTTGCTAATTTATTTTTTCTCTCAGATACTAAGCACTGAACCTGATCGTCTAATAGTTGCAAGTGGGATCATTACTGATATCAGTCGATCTAATGTTTCTGTAAGAATTATATTTCAGTATTTATTGTCCTATTTACTAAATAAGCTGAAATGTCTGTTTGTAAGTACATCCTTGCTCTCAAGAGATACACAACGCTTTTATATTAATAATAAATAAATAAAATACAGTTCGTGCTAATAATTATAAAGTGTAAGATTCAAAAAAAAAAAAAAAAGCTTTTAGATCCCTTGTTGATTCTTCTATAAAATCTTAGGTATCCTTTTCAAAGCGCTTAAGGCTTCCAGGGAGCAGTCCTTCTGTGGCACAGGATCTCCGTCGGAAGATGTGGCGGATTGACAAGGATGAAGTAATGACATCATTTGCAATTATGAGGTAATACATGATTATAATATTTGCTAATATGTTGCTATCAGTAGTTGTCAAAAAGGGTCTAAAATGTATCTTATATGCCTGTCTTTGGTGATGGAAGATTCAACCTTATGCAACTCTTTCTACAAAACGAGCATAGTTCTCATCTTAGGAAGATTATTGTTGACCTCGAGGTGAATGTCTTTCTAACTAGTACAAATTAGCTGTTACAAGTTCTGCCTCTCTCTCTCTCCTCCCATTTCTTATGGGTGTTTGTGCGCCTGGGCTTTTGTTGTAGGTTCCTAGATTTGACAGTGGATGCATATTTAGTCAAGATCCTGCAATATCATATATCTGGTCTCAAAAGAATTTGAATAATGATCAGCGCAGAGCCATACTCAAGGTGACATACTGACATATCAAATTTTGTTTGTCATGCTGGGTCCTTGATTTCTATTCTTGCTTTATATTCTGCTTTTGCCACTGAACATTAGCCATTTTAGTCTGCTGACTAATTCCATTTAAATCCTTGATTATACTTATGCAATATGATAATTGCAGATACTCACAGCAAAGGATTATGCCCTTATTCTGGGCATGCCTGGAACAGGCAAAACATCAACTATGGTTTATGCAGTGAAGGCATTGTTGATGAGAGGTGCATCCATTTTGCTTACGTCCTACACAAACTCAGCTGTTGATAATTTACTTATCAAATTGAAAGCTCAGGTCAACTCTACCCTTGACATCTTGTTACAGCTGTACTTAGTGGCCCAGGTTTCTGATTCTTGATATGGCACTGTGGCTCTGTAGTTAAAGCTATTACGTAGCCAAATCTGCTTGGAAAGGGATATTGAGATAAATGCTTCTTCAGCTTAAACGGAGTGCTTCTTATTGAAAACTTGCTTTAGAAAAATATAATAAACAAATTAATAAAACACGAGTATAGGATTAAAAAGAGGCAGCATCTCTCACATGCATATGAAACTTTGAATAATACCTTGCCTTTTGCAGTTGCTTATGGTCTTATATTTTTCATGGCTTACATATTCAGTTCAACTTTGAGAAATGATAACAATTCAAGACCAAAGGATTACAGAAGACACTTTAGAAGCAAAAATTGAAATTCAAGTAGGAATGTAATAGGTTGGGTAAAATGGAGAGACGTTATTGAATGTGGTGAATTAATCAAACGATACACTGAATACAAAAACCATGTAGAATCAGAATTCTGATATCATGTTAGACAAACCACTTGCTCAAAAGTTTAAATTGTAAGAAATGTGCCAAACAAAAGGTTAAATTTTAAGGAATGTGCCAAACAATGGTTAGACAAACCACTTGCTCAAAAGCTTAAATTGTAAGAAATGTGCGACACAAAAGCTTAAATCGTGAGGAATGTGCCAAAGCAATGTATATTATGCTCTTGCAACCTCTCTCGCGAGTTATGTCCTTGTAGAAATGTCAATCATGATGAAATTTATGTCGCAAATTATGATTTTGTGATTTAATTATTGCATCTTAGATCTTCATATTGCATTGCTATTTTGGGTCACTCCAGCATACTATTTTGAGTTTATATTCAATTACCCAAATATATACTATTGTAGGGCATAGATTTTGTACGAGTTGGAAGATATGAAGCTGTGCATGAGGATGTTCGTGAGCACTGCTTTTCAGGTTCGGTGTTTTTCATTAACAGCCTTTCTTTCTGTATCTGTTGGTTTCTTTTCAATTTACCATGAAAACTTTCTTTGACAGCAATGGACATGCATAGTGTCGAAGACATCAAGCTCAAACTAGACCAAATCAAAGTTGTTGCAGTTACTTGCTTGGGGATACTTAGTCCCTTGCTTGCAAATAAGAAATTTGATGTATGCATCATGGATGAAGCTGGACAGACTACTCTCCCCGTATGTGCTTCTTTTTAGCTAATCTGTTCCTAAATTAATGAAAGCAGTAAAGTACTTATTGCTATTATCTGTATTGCAAGCATAATGATATGACTATATTTTAAGAAACTCATCATCATAAAGAAGTTTTTTTATTTTATTTTATTATTATTATTATTATTATTATTATTTGGAGATCTTAATGCTTCTTTAGGGTTAGATTCCTGTAAATACCTTAGCTGGGCGGGACTTTTTTGCAGCAATCGGTTTGGTTTAAATTGGTTGTTCTGGGATGTTCAAGGCATGGCCCTTGCTTTGAGAGTTTATGGATCTGCCAAATGGACTTGGGGTGAGGCTTGGTCTTGAGAATAGCAAGCAAACAGGCAATTTGTTTAGCTACATGGGGAGCGTTTTTCATACAATCATTCTGTGGCACCTTTATTCTTTCTAATCTCTTGCTCAAGTTTTGGGTGGGATTCTGTTTTTGGGGTTGGCCATTTTTCTCCATGTAGAAAGGAGCCCCATCATTCTTCCTACATTACTTTTCTTACTCTCATAGGAGGTTTTTTGTTGTTATTAGTTGTGGCTTCTATAAAATGGGAGGTTTATTTAACAATTTGTGATAAATCATTATATGTCCATCATCTGGGAGCATAGAAGTACTATTGTATAGACCAACAGGCCAGTGGCCTAGTGGTACCAGGCCCTTACTTCCCAAAGGGAGGTCAGGAGTTCGAGCCTCAATGGAGGCCTATGTGTGTGAGTACCAATTAAGAAAAAAAAAGAAGTAATATTGTATAGTCACACTTTTTAATTTGGGGAAAAGTTGATGGCAAGCACTAGGTCTAATCTTTTATTCATCTTTTTTATTGATGTTACATAGGATGCACCATTTAGGCGTTGGTCGGACCAACAAATTTCAAAGAACCTTTTTGGGGGATTTTTATTTGCCATAAATTGACAATCTCTGGGAAATATGTTGTAGATACATTTTTTTTGAATTGGCTCTTTTGAGTATGCTAGTAGGTTAATTAATTATACTTGCTCATTATTTTGCATTGATTACTTGTCTCAACATTGTAGCATTAATTGTTTTGTGCTTTGGGACAAAATTTTGAGGAAATCTTGACATTCTATGTTTCATTAGGAATTTAATTTCAGTATACGAGTCATTCCAATTAAGTTAGGATCATATTGGACTTACAGATATGATCTAAAACTTGAGGAATTGGAGATGTATGAAAAAATTGTGTTAACTCTTTTGAAGTACTACAGAATTATGTCAGTATCATTGCCCTTTTAATATGGAATTCATGAGAAACCCTTATACATATGTTGGTTTTTAGTGGGTTGTTGCACGCCTTTTCTATGCTTCTGTCAAGAGCACAAGGCCCTTCAGTACCTTCATTCTGACTTCTATTTGAGAGTTCTGAGCCTTTAAAGTGAATTTAGTGATTCTACTTTTAAACTTTGAAGCGAAAACGGACATGTTTAAATTGTGAAGCTTAGACTTCAAATAATTTATTTATATACTTTTTTCAGAAATTTATACTCCCACACCAATTGTATGGATTCTTGTTGTTTATAACCTTGATGTCTGGATATCTTTGGATGTTTGGGAATACTTATCCTAATTGATTGAAACTGCTTATATTTTAAATTTGTTTTTTTCTATGTATTTCATGGTATTTAATTTATAAAGTTTTCAGATTTTGTTAAAAAAAATTAAAATCATGAAGATTAAGGTATTATTTTAGAGGAACGACGGAGTTTGTAGAAAATTGATGGTTGAAAGAGTATTTCACACATACATATAGACATATATATTTTATTCTTTTTTATAATTGGTCATACACAAATATGCATGGTTGTTTATATATAGTTTTATGCTTCTATGTTATATTGAGCATATTGTATGAATACTTTTTATATTCAACTCTTTATATTAGGTATATATATTTTCTAGATGTTAACAACTAATCAAGAACTGCAGTTAGATTGCTTTGATAATTTATGAATTGACATCATTATTGTCCTATCAGGTATCCTTGGGGCCTTTAACGTTCGCATCAGTGTTTGTTCTCGTTGGAGATCATTATCAGTTACCACCACTTGTCCAGGTGTATATTTCTATCTAGTTATAAGTGCTTCAACTTTTCCTGTCATAACTAGTGGCTAAAAGAAGTTTTAATTCTGTCCACTGTTATCTTAGAGTACAGAGGCTCAGGAGCACGGAATGGGTGTGAGCCTTTTTTGCAGGCTATCAGAAGCACATCCCCATGCAATTTCAGCATTGCAAAGCCAGGTTATTCTGAATTGTTAGTTGAGCTTTTTTGGTATTCTTTGTTAGTATCAGTATCTAACTGTTGAATATGTTCAATATGCAGTATCGTATGTCTGCAGGCATTATGGAACTATCAAATGCCTTGATATATGGTAACAGATTGCGCTGTGGTTCCTCGGAAATAGAGAATGCCAAACTTAATTACAAAAATTCAAAATCTTTATCGGGATGGCTAAAGGAGGTAATAATTTTTACTCTAATATATTATAAGCTTAATGTGTTTCACTGTCTTGTTTATAGTTGAGCATTTCTGTGCGACGTGCGTGCCTGTTTTATTTTGTACTATTTCTATCGAACTCTGTGTAAACAATGACATGGACCATGTTGGCAAAGACATGAATATCAAGTTTATTGTAACACTCAGCTTAGCTCATCCTTATGTTTGCAAATAGTAGATTTTGTTATATTACTCACTCACTAGGAAGCACGGATACAGACATGGGTACGACACGATACTGACACGACGATATGGAAATTCTCAAAAAAAAGAAAAGAAAAAAGGACATGGGTATGACACGTCAAAAAATAATAAATAATATATCAGGTGGTTCAGAATTTTGCAATAATGAACAACTATTAGATATGCAGAGAATTTTATTTCTTAATACCACAAAATCTCAAAACCCCGTGTATAACAGGCAACATTTTAATTTGGAGACAATGTTGTGAATTTTAACTTGATGATTTCAAACTTTCTCGTATTATTTGCATGTCAAGGATGACATTCCAGATTAATGACCTTGCTTATATTAATATCTGCAGGTCTTGGATCCAAACCGACCCGTAGTATTTATCAACACAGGTCCGTAGAGATGTTCTCCTTCCTTTTTTCCTGTGATACTGTCCTTGCTTTTAAGGGCAGCTTTCAGAATCGTAGCTTGAGCTGCTTACTAAATCTTCTTTGCAACTTAGATATGTTGCCTGCTCTCGAGACCAAGGAAAAAAAGACTGTAAATAACCCAATTGAAGCTTACATTATTGCTGAGGTATGATCTTTCTACTATCAGTTATTTTCTCTAAGGCAATGGGATGACTTCCTTGTAAGTTTGTAACCTTCCCTGAACTATTTTTTAACCTCATTTGTTTATTACAAGTAGGTTACAGGGGAATTGGTTAATAAAGGCATTGAGGTGGAAGATATCGGCATTATTACCCCCTACAACTCTCAGGCAAATCACATCCGCCATGCTGTTTCCACATCTGTGGAGATACATACTATTGACAAATATCAGGTAATAGTTTAGCTTATACTAGTATACTCTTAGAAGAGTTGAATTCATACTTAAAAATCATGTGGATAGCATATGTGCTTCTGATATCAACTACAATTGTGCCCGCATATTCATCTTTTGAAATTGATTTCATTTCACAATGAGACTTCTTTTAAATTATATCCAGGATTCTAGATAAATCCTTATCTTTTTCCTTCCAATTTTTTTCTAGAATATTCCTAAAAAGGTGGAGAAAAGCTTTTGAATCAAAAGGATTGGAAATTGGTCAAACTAAAACAGTGTATACGATACGTAAATTTAAATAAGATTCAAATCTTGATCACACTTCAAAACCAATGGATTATTCAACATAACTATTTTTTATATCTAGGATCAATAATAGTATAATATTAAAAGATGAAGAGAAAGATAGTGATATAACTAGTAGAATTGGATCAGAGTGGACAAAATGGAGAGAAGCTAGTGGCATTCTATGCGATAAGAGAATAAAAAATAGGTTCAAAAGAAAATTTTATGGAACTGTTATAAGACCAACTATTCTATATGGAGCAGAAGGCACTGCTTTTAAAAAACGAAACAAAAACAACACTTCATGCAGCGGAAATGAGAATGCTAAGATGGATGATTGGAATGGCTAAAAGAGATGGGGTTACAAATGAGAGTGAGAAAAATGAGTAGCACAGTGAGAAAAAAAGAAAAGAAAAGAAAAGAGAGTGGACTTGGATAATATGGATAGATACAACGACGACGACCTATGAATGTGCTAGTAACAAGAGGAAGATTAGCTCTTACAAAGGGTAAGAGATATAGAGGGTGACAAAACTTAACATGGGATGAAATTATAAAAAATGACTTTAAAAAGTTGAATATAATTGGGGAGATGGCGTGTAATAGAAAATAAGAATCCATGTGGCTGGCCCTATTCATATTGGATTAAGGAAGGATGATGATGGTGTTACTGAACAACTCTCGGATTGCTAAATGAGTTGAAGGGTGGTTATTTCTTAATTACTATCGGATTGCTCAACCCGTCTGCTTGGTTCTTGTTGCATGTTATATTAACCTTTTGAATACGTGTCACAGATTTTTAGCAGATCCATTAAATGAGTTCTTTTATTCTAGAAATTTAATTTCAACTAATTATATGACTTTTTCTTTTATATTACATTAGTATATATTATGTAATAAAATGTCTCATCAAATCAAAAGGCATATACAAGTTAGGATCAACGATCACTTAAGTTAGCTTCTCATAATCCATCTGTTGACTCTGTACAGGGAAGAGATAAGGACTGCATACTGGTGTCCTTTGTAAGGTCTAGTGAAAATCCAAGGAGCTGTGTTTCTTCACTGCTTGGAGACTGGCACAGGATTAATGTTGCTCTCACACGTGCCAAGGTTGGCATTTCAGTATCTTGTTATAGATATTATGCTTGTTCAAACATTTAATTTGCAGCAACTGAGGTTGATTTCTTGCAACCAGTTGCAAATACAACTTACACTTCTAAAAGGAATTCATATGCGCATAGCAGTGTTACCTAAGTTACTTAACTGTTTCTTTATTGAAAATAAAAAGAAAAAAAAAAAAATTAAAGCACTTGTGGTAAATATGGCAGGCTTCCTTCTGTATATGAATCTGCTATCTGTGAGAGCAAATTGGATACCATTAATTTTTTCCTTTCATTACCATGCAGAAAAAGTTGATCATGGTGGGATCATGCAGAACACTTTCTAAAGTTCCTCTGCTAAAGCTTCTCATTGAGAAGGTTGATGAGCGGTCAGGAATTTTTAATGTGTCCAAAAAGGATATTAACTACAAAAGAGAGCTGAAGAGGTGCTCGCAAATCAGATGAGTGTAAATTTTTGCCCCCTTTTTGTATCTTCATTGTGTAGTTGGAAATTTTGATTATTTTGTGAAAATTCCATAAATGTAAATAGAACCGACTCTCTTCTCTCTCAAACATGCTATACACAAGGGTGTTATTTCTCAATCATGCATATACGTACAGTTGCAAAGAGTATCTGCTTCACTTTTTTGCCAAGACTTGCTTTCTAAGAGGATTCTTTTCTTTTTAAAGAGGTTGGAAGGGATTATATGCATTTCTCAACACATACACGTTGTATTAGAAGACGGATAGAATATATTTTAATTGGTTTTTTTTTATTACTTACTTTTTTGGTAAACGAATCAAAGGTACAATCCCATTTGTCCAATTAGCAATGTGAATCCGCAACCTTTTACTTGGGAAGAGGTATCACCTCGACCTTGTGGTAAAATATATTGTAATTGTTGAACTGATTGCATTTTCAAATCCTAAGCCAAGCAAACTAAGAAGTTTGATTCAGAAAGCAGAGACTCTTGATGTGGTGAAGATGTCATGAATTATTTTCAATCATTACATAATTCATGATTTTTTTTTTTTTTTTTTTGGCTCGGGATGACGTAATTCGTGAATTTTAACCGTCTGTTTTTTATCAGTCTCTTATCGCTCTAGTCTCATTTCTCTCAGAGTCGGCGTTTGAAGACTTGACTCAAAAATTAGAAATTAGATGAAACATACCAAACAGATCTAATTCCTATTCATATTACATTGTTTTAACAGTCATTGGATATCTATGGCATGTGTTAAAATTTCTGTTTAACACAATTATTAAAACAAAAATATTTTTAAATGGATTAGTTGCATAAGAAGAAATGATTAGGTGTATATGGATTAAATGTTAGTACTACTTAAGTTTAAGTTTTTGAGTCAAGACCATGAAGCACTCAACTCTGTATAATTGGTATTGGAGTCAAATTTAATTATTGATATGGTATTAGAGTCAAATTTAATTATTGATCTGGTGTCACACCAAAGTATTTACATAATTCCAACCACTAGTACAATTGGTATTAGAACCAAATCTAATTATTGAGCGACACCAAGCATTTACATGATTCCCACCACTGGTACAATTGACATTAGAGCCAAATCTAATAATTGATTTAGTGTCACACCAAACATTTACATGAGATGAAGTATCATACCAAGAGTCCCATTGCCAAGTGATCTGACCAAGAGTCCCATTGTCAAGTAGGCCAACCAGAGGGTTTCATGAAATTATTTTTATCCTTTAATGTAGTGAGAATGATTCACGCTGCTTTCAAATGAATAAAAGATCCTTCAAAATTAACTAGATAAATAGGGCCAAATATCTTTTTCTTATTTTATTTATTAATCATTTTTCGCATGCCAAATAGCATTGTTCTACTTAGAGATTTCATACAATTCATAAATTCCTTCTAACTACAACGAGAGGCGTCAAAAAATTATTTTTATCCTTTGATATAGTGAAAATGACTCACACTTGATCTTTCAAATGGATAATAGGTCCTTCAAAGTTAACTAGAGAAATAGGGCCAAAGATCATTTTTATTATTTTATTTATTAATTATTTTTTGCATACCAAATAGCATTGTTCTACCAGAGATTTTATACAACTCATAAATTCCTTTTCAAGGAACACTAACCATAAATTTTGCACGAGAACCATCTTTTTGGGGTATGTACAATTCTGTGAAAAATGGATTGCAGGCCATTGTCACAAAAACTTGAAAATCATCGCACATATAAGACCCCAATTACTTGCCACAAGAAGCAAAATATGATTCAAGTAATGCTTGCATAAACAACAAAATTTCCTAGTGAAACACCACAGTAAATCATGAATAAACAAACATTTTAACCCCTAAAAACATATTAAAGTCCCTAATTAGTGCAGATCAAGGACTCAACTTAAAAGCTTCAAAAATATTTATTAAAGAACACAACTCACTCCTGACCAAAGTCAAAGGACAGAACCTCCTCTGAGACATCCAACAACTCCTCAACTTCAACTTCCTTTGCTTCATACTCTTCTTCTTCATCGCTGGCTTCCCCATCCCTCAGCCGCTGCCTTTCCAATTTCTCCTCTTCATGCAGTCGTTTCCACTCATTGACCCACCTCTCCCATTCATCCTTCAACATTTTCCGCTTCTCACGATCCTGCTCGCTCAATAGCATCGATACGTCCTGGTCCTCTGCCTCGTACTTCTTACTATATTTTTTCAGGTTCTTTGCAATCTCTTCCTCTTTCTCAGGGCTCAAGAATGATGGTGGCCTTGGGCGCCATGCAAACTGTAATGATCAACAGTAAAATAAGCATCCCTCTTTGAGGGGTTGAATCATGGGCGAGTGCAAGCAGGGAATTCATAATTTCACACAACCAAACATATGTTCGAATTGCTCCAACAATGTCCAACTTCTACAGAGATTCTGTGTGACCAAGGCCATTTTATTATTTGCCAATTTCATTTATTAAAAAAAAACTCATTCAAGATAATGTTATAATTTAAAAACTTATAATATTGTCAAAAGATATCGAATCCCTATAGAAGGTTGAAGAAACAGAAAATGGTCCATTATAATGGTAGAATAATCCGACCAATGAATGCGCTAAATATAATTAGTAACTATGTGTGTTACTCTTTAATTGTATCCGTTACTCTAGTTATTGTTATCATGAGTAATGTATTAGTTATGTATGTTAGCAGTGATTAAAAGTCATGGTGGCTACTTACACAACGTTATTTAATCCATGAAGCCGTATGTTTTATAGATGAACCAGTAACAAGTTTATTTGCTGAGAAGTAAAACACGTTAGAAGACTTGGATCTTCTTACCTGAAAGAAATGATCCTTCAGTATCCTATACAGCAGCTTGCCATTAAAGGACCAAATGTTGAAACCATTTTCCATTTCATGAACTGAAGTCACTGCAGTTGCAACATACCTACAGATACAAATGGATGCTAATATGAGATTATAATACATATCACAAGCACTATTATATTATAGAAATCAACACAAATGAACAGAAGGGAAACTTTGGTTCTAAAAAAATTTAAAGCAAAATAATAGAGCCGTTTATCCATTCAAAAACTTTCTGAAAATTACCTTCCAGTAGGATCCCATTCAATGTCCGTTGCCATGAAATGCTCAGCTGTAGCCATAGTTTCAAGCTCATCAACATTGTAGAACTCCAACTGTCCATTGAAACCCTTCAGCCCAGCCAGTATTATGAAGCGACCAGCAGGTGACCAGTATAGAGCATTTGCTTGCTTGCCCTTGAGAGTTGTGAGCTTTGAAACCCTACCCGTGTTATGACCGCTTCGCATTGAGTAGAAACTTACATCTGGCCTTGGGCTATCTCCATGGATAACTGCAAATCTGTGGCCCTTTGGCTCCCATGCAAATGCAATAATCTTGTCATTCTTATTCTCAAGCTCCAGAACTTCAATGGGTATGTCCCGTTCTTTGATTCGGAAGAGCTCAAAGCCAGTGTATGTGCTCTTCTTAGTTTTTGTGTATCGGTCAACCTTAACCGCAAGGTAGTCCCCATTGCTCTGCCAATACATTTTGCAATCACTAACACTGAAGAGGTTCTTCTGTCTTAACTCCTCTTTGCTTGGGATTTGAACAAGACTCACCTACAAAAAAGTATGCAGAACATTATCTAAACTTTACTCGCCAAAATGAAATTCAGAAGGAAAATAATCTCTCCTTGTAAAACATTTGGACTCACCCTAGCAGGTTGGTTACCGCCACCAAGTTCAGGAACAAAAAGTGCAAGAATAGGATCGGTAGGTGACCAACAGAAGTCCATAACATTTTCAACCTTAATGGATTTCTTGTCAATAAGAGTGAAGGTCTCTGTTTCATAGACCGAGATAACATTTTTTCCAATTCTGGCAAAATACTTGTCATCTTTTCCACCACCCCACCTGGAAAATGAATAATGGAATCCATGAGACAGATTTAATGATGGCAATCTTCCAGAGTCCAGGTACATTAATGGTTACTAAAAGATCACCTGAAAATAGGCCAAGACACCCCCGTAACACCTCCAGTTCCACCAATTGCAAACTCATCTGCGCTCCCCTTGAAATCTCTCATGACTTTCCCCGTTCTCACGTCAAAAATATTTAGCACAACCCTCTGAAATATTAAACATTAGAGATGCCTTCAAAGTAGATCAAATTAAATAGAACAATGGGAAGGTAGAAAACCTCACATGAGTATCGCGAGGATTGCTTGGTTCATGGCTGCTGTAAGTTACCAAAAATCTCTCACCAGGTGAGAAATCAATCAGTTTTACCTGCAGTAAATAAAACCACAGCTAAAGATTCACCAAAAACAAAATGGGTACTCAACAGAACAGCAAAAACAAAAGCGAAAATAACCTGGGGATGAGCATAACGCATAAGGCGGTTAAAGGAAGTGGCACCACCCCACACAGCAGCACCCTGCCTATGAACTGTGGCTAAGTAAGTCCCTAGTGGGGACCACTGGACAAAACTTTCAGTCCAGAACTGCAAAGAGAAGGCATCGCCCATCATTAGAAATAAATAAAGCTATTACAAAAGGAAAAATATTTAATAATACATAACAAGGTAAGCACTGTGTAGGGTAACAAAGTTGTCGTTCTGATGTGAATCATTAACAGGACAAACTCTAAGCAGACCTATGCCAAACTTCAAACACAAGCACGCGCACGCACAGATCATTTAACGAAGTTAACCATACTAATGAGAACATCAGAACTTTGTGATGGTAATGAGACAATCAAAATAACATAAAAATTAAGTCCACTCACAGCACGTTTGTAAACAGGATCAGGCTTCAACTGCCTGGCATCGTTCCATAAAACCTCCGTGTCTGATCCAGCACGAATAACAAACTGATCTCTAGCTTTCTCGTCAGTAAGCCAATGTTGTAGATTTTCCTGTAAAATATAAAGTAAGCGACAAGGCAACCATTCACAGAGAAAGAAAGAGAGAGAGAGAGAGACACACACACACACACAGGGTTTAATACCATTGTGTAGCCATAATCGACCAACAAAGTTATGCAAAGATCAACAGGGTGCATTATGTTCCAAGTGACAACGATCTAAAATATATGGTCTCATTTCAGAAAAACTTACAGACAATATATTCTTCATCTGGTCCACACAGTAATAAACAGTACACTCCATACTTAATTTCCTTATAATATCCAATCAACTTGTACACCTATATCTCCACCAACAGAAACAACTTCTGATACAAATCATTGACCATCATATGCTTCAACAATCACCGAACCAGTTTTTCAACATCCGAAGATTTCTTCATCTTCACATGTATCTGTTTATACATGTATGCAAAACTATGGAATCACTATATCTACCAAGTGCATCCTCTTTTATAGGACCAATTTCACCTATTTTCCAGCCAATTATCCTATTTTCATAGTGATCTGAGGGGGATTTTATATAAATTACAGTATCAAATTGCATTGACAAAAAAGTAGGAAATCCAGCAACCAAAATCTAATTTTATGCATTATCTTTTATATATATATGATAGTAGTATTATCAAAAATCATGTTGTTCAGATTCTGGTCGGCAAATCATATTACCATTCCAGTGGATCTAGCATTTTTTTTTTTTTTTTTGATAATTAAAATTGAATAAAAGCTTTTGAGCGCATCCCAAGAGAACTAGACAAGGCCAAATAGGGCCTCTAGACTTTCAAAGAGCCCAAAAATCGACAAGTGCTCACAGTGGATCTAACGTATAAAAACAGGAACATTTGTGGGTGGGGGTAAAGATCCAATACAATTGCTTACCCCTGGAGTATATGGTTTTGTTTCAGGAGGGGCCCACTCATCCGGAACCTTCAAAAACTTCTCAATGTCATCAAACATGTTCACAGCAAATATATGTGCTCTGTCCAGCTTGTAGAGATTCGTTTTCTCCCTAGCAAGTTCAGCTTCCTAAATGGCAAGAAAAAACAAATCCAAACAAAAATGAATTTAATTAGGAATTACCATACTGAAGAAATCCAAAATTAATACATGGAATCTTCTCACAAATTAACAGGAACAACAAAATTATAGATATCGACAAGAATAATAGTAATCATAACATAAAATATGACAGCAAATGTATACAGCGTTCCAATCATCAATGATCATCTCACCTACATTTCAACACTAAACAAACAAATCCTAACACCATGGAAGCACCTAACCCTAAGATCAGCTTTGATGTGCATAGAAAGCATCCGAACAATGTGCATTAGATCCACATATTCATATGCAGACAAATGCTAAAAACGCAGACTGTACAACAAACTGGAAAAGAGACTGGGTTGAGCATTAGTAGCAGTACAGCCTTCAGTTTAGCGGAAGTTGAACCATGGCATCACAGTGATATCACAGATATATTGATTAAAACACATAAACAATATATATTACAAAACATAATAAAAAATTCACGAGTATAATCCTATCAATTTCCTAGCAACTATGAACATCTCTGCTATTACTTCTCTTACGAATTTACTCATGTTGCGTTTGGGAGCACCAAATTGATATTGGAATTAAAGGAAATTTAGTTCAGACTTCCATAGTGCGTGCATGTGTGTCTTACCTATCAAAAGAAAAAAAAAAATTATACCATGACCACGATCAGGAATCAATGAATTCATTATTATTATAGACCAACCCTAAATTATGACAATTTTAGGGTATATTGAAATTGCCTCAGATGGATTAATAACATTGTAACAGCTAAGGTTAAGCAATACATGGATTCATCGCAAATCAATGCTCAATCTATCCCTCAATGTACATTACCACAAAGTTGAATTTAACAAATGTAATGAAATATGTTCTAACATGAAAAAGACCTGAAAATAAAGAAGGCAGTAATTTTTAAAATCAGCCATCCAGAGTGAAAAGCATTCAACTTCAACCATGACTTCTCAAAAATACCCCTAAGATGGTATAATCTGAAGTCAACCATTAAAAGTAATCACATGACCAAACTCAGCAAAGAGTATACATATTCTCCATTTATGTTGAGTCACAAACATAGAATCTTGTTGCAGAAACTTGAGCATATTAACTTTGTAACAACCTCACACCATTGTTAAACTAAATGAAATAGAGCTCCAGAATTCTTCTCCAACAGCAGGAGTGTTACATATCAACTTTCTTTCTTGGGGAGGAAGAAAAAAGAAGGAAAAAATATATATGCAGTATTCATTCCAAAAGAAAAGAACATCAAATACATGAAGTAAAATTCAGGAGTAAAGATACAAGTATTTCTTTAGGACAATAGTTATTTACTTATTGGTGAGTTTCCGGATGTGATCCAATCACAAATGCAAATGCACATATCATCTTAAATTTTAAAATCGAGAAAGTGATAAATTAAAGACGTAATATATGTATGGAAAGGGGCACACACAATAAAACAGCAAACAGATTACAAGGGCTCAAACAAAACCATTGAATATATATTTAATATAATTCACGAGCTCCAACCTCATATACATATGTGTGCAGATATCTAGGTTTAGACGTGTATTTGTGTGTATATATATTTGAGTTCTTATTTTCGCACCATAAGAGGAGAGAATGATACCTGTGGAGTGTTATATTCAATAAAGCAGAAACCTAGGGTTTTCTGGGTGGCAGGATCGACAGGCATCCAAAGACCATCTTCTTTAATCACACCAATCTGACTGTAAATTTTTCGGATAACACCTTCAAGCTTTTCGAACTTCTCCTTCGGAACAACAGGTATGTTATCCACGACGATTATGTTACCGAACCCACCATCGAATTCCAAAGAGTCCTCTTGGTTAAGATCTTCATCATCACTAATAGCCAAAAAAAAATGCACAATGACCAAAAATTTCATTATATATATATATGTGATAATTAGGGTTTTGGGATTTTTAGTTTTTACCTTATGATGCCGAAGTCTTCACCGGGAGGGAGGCGTATGGAATCCAAATCAACTTCAGCGATATCGATTCCGAGTCGCGAAGCTGTAGCATTGATGTCTTCCATCGACATCACGTCCGCCATGATTGCTTTGTGTGTTTAGAGAGAGAGAGAGAGAGACTGTGTGTAAATCCTAAAGAGAGAATCTCCGTAGCCAGGTTGGGAATCTAGAGAGAGAGAGTGTGTTATCGGCGGCTTAAATCTTCACCAAGGGCTTGCGCGCGCAGGAAACCTAGAGAGGGTAGGGAATGGGAATTACAAAGGGACCCTTTTATTGATTGTGTTGACATGATGGGCCTGGGCCTATACGCCATTTCTGGTTGCGGTAACACTAATGGGCCACGTAGGATTCGAACTTAACTCAATTAAAGGTGGATCCACTCTAAAATCCCAGTACCTCCAGCCCAATAAAGTTACATGTGTTTCGTCTTTACCGAAAAACACAGTGGAGTTTGTCTTTGTTATATATATCTCTATTTACAGTTTTTGTAACATTTAACCATCATCTGCATTTCGTTTCGGTAAACTTCCACTTCATTTGATTTTTTAACTAGAATAAGAAAATATTGTAATTCAAAAACAACAAAAAGCCACAACCTTCTATGATTTAAGGGTATCTTATTTCCTTTCAAAGCAGAATTTCGACAGTTCAAATTTCTCCTGTGGGATACTCAAACATATGCCAACAAGACCTTCATTAGTCCACCTTGAATAAACCCTCAGCCCTTTTTTTCTTATAATTAAAAAAAAAAAAAAAAAAAAAATGCCAAAATCTGAAACTAAAGGAAGTAGTAGGTAGGAGAAAGTAGAGAGAGAGAGAGCAGATCGAATAAACCTCTCTATAAATTCCAAAGCCTCTCTAAAATCAACATTTGCAGAACCTCACCTCTCTCGATTACTCTGTTTAGACTGGTGACCTGCCTCACTCACCATTACTAAAAAAAAAATATGATCTTGTGAATCAATAATAAAGTTCGGCTCTATATGAAAGATTTTAGATACTTGGAAGCCTCTGGTCTTCACAGAAAAATGCAAAATTTGCCTCTTACAAAATTGAAGAATGCTTTGAAAACCCAAAAAAGACTAAAACGAAGAAGAAAAAGAAAATAGAAGAGCAGATTAATGAACAGAATTTATTTTGATCTACTTGCGCCACTCTATTAAGCATTCCTACATAATATTCGCCTCTGTAACACCATTTACTCATAGAACTTGTGCCCAATACAAGCAAAAAATGCACACATTTGCCAACTAAAAGTATCCTAATCAGCTTAACAAATAAATCAAATATAAAATTGTAAAACTCGGGCATTTATCACTAGGTCATTGGAAGACCAAAAAAATATCATGGCTAATGTAACATAGCTTGAGTCGACAGATTTACAGACTAATATCTACACTCGGATCAAGTTTGTCAATGGATTTCTGTAAACAAAAGAAAAAAGAAGCTGAGGTTTCCTCGCCAGGGTAAAATTTGAGGTTGCAATACTTTTTCCAAGGTAGTCAAATGCCTTTATGGAAGCTGGAAAGGATGCACTACCGAAGAGATTTGATCAATCAATGCCCAAGCTTGAGTAAGGTTCAAAACCACCCTGACAATCAAAAACAACCACGACAAGTCTATTTTCAGTGATACATTTACAAAGCAAGATATTCATACTGTACTAATTATAATTAGATTAACATACTTCTACAACTGGAGGGAGCAAACGAACGGGAATACCATTTTCTCTCTCTCTCTCTCTCTCTCTCTCTCTCTCTCTCTGTCTGTGGGGTTGGGGGAGGGGATACAACCGTAGACCTCTGATCATTTTATTAATCTAATTTTGCAGAAAAATATTACTTACAGAGCAGTCATCATGAACTTGCCATATGGTTTCGCCCAGAAGGTTTGCTACAGATAAGACTGTCAGCTGGGGAAAATAGTTCTGCTCCAACACCGGGATGGTGTTTGTAATTATCACCTCTTGAAACAGACCGCTCGACAACCTCTCTATTGCAGGAGGACTGCAAAAAGTTAAAAGTACAGATTTTGAGCAAAAAGAACATGATAAATAACAAATAGATTAATACACTGGCAAAGACATAAACCTGTTCTTGATTAAAATTTGAATTACTCATCAAAAAAAAAAAAGAATTTTGAATTAAGCAACAGAGATGCGTAATATTCATATTGCACTAAGACAGTGGGCTGAATCCAATATTAGTTATTGAGTAAAGGTATGGGTAACTGGCTTTTCAATACAACAAATTACAGTACCTTGTTATAATTCTTAGCTAATCATCATCATTCTTGCCTTCATCCCAGATGAAAGGAGTCGGCACATGAAGTCTCTTTTTCCATTCTTTAGTATTACAGGCCACATCTCCAGTTTTATTTAATTTCGTATTACTTCATCCATGTTAGTTTTGTCCAGTCTCTTTATCTCTTACCTAATCTTTTTTTTACAGATATCGTATACGTATCATACTACTTTAGCTTGCTTTCTTTTATTTTATAAATAATTGCGCCACTCCGAATTAACAGTTCTTAACAAGGGTCATAAAAGCAATCAATCCCATATTGATTTATAAAGAAGGAACAGGAATTGGTCCAACAAAGTTTTGCATCTAATATGTTCCTCAGAATGTTCAAACAACTAAATGAATTTAATCAACAAAACAACTATTTTTTCCTAGATCTTTTCAACATATGTTCGAGTTTTTCCAAAAAAGTTGGGGACCAAATGTAGACATAATTATCTAGTAGGTAATTTTCAATAATTCTGCAACATAATTAAGCAATCAAAGTCCACAATTATAAAAAATGACTCAAAGAGGGACAAACATAGAACTTCATGAACTAATTTTCATAAGTTCCAGCTTTGATAGTAGGAATTTCAGTTTAACAAACCAATTATCCACAATATGCCACAAAAGCATAAAAGAGAAAACCATGCACCAAACATGATTTAGGTACCTAAAGACAGCATGAGTGGTGCATGCATACACTTCCCTGGCCCCCTCTTGATGTAATAAAGCAGCTCCTTTGGCAATAGTACCTAGAACCCACCAGCCAATCAGTAATTTTCATCCAAAACCAGGAATGACTAACTTGTTACATTTTGCAGGAGTAGGGAAAAATCATCCAAAACTATAGAAATAAATAGCACACATGATATTTGTGGCCCCAAAAGGTTACTGAATAAGCTCAGGAACTAGCAATCCATAAATTCAATTGTAGCATAAAACATGGCAACAAACTTTAAAAGATACCTTTCAAAAAAAAAAAAAATTAAAAGATCTGTAAGAAAAATGATTGACCAAGTCAGACAAATTAAAGACCAAGGCAAAGGAATAGTTACTGGAGAAATGCAGATGAATAATAATCTAAGGCCGTCTTCTGCTGCATGAAATTGGAGCCTTGGAATTGGAATTGGAGAAAATTTTGGTTCAATTTTGTGGGCTGCTTTTCTCCAATTCCACAAGTTCCAATTCCAAAGCTCCAATTCCATGCAACCGAACACAGCCTAAGAGGTTTCATAATTGAACTTATTAAATATAGAAATATATATATATAAATGACTGCTATATGCATATTTAGGCGTAAAATGCTTGTTAATCTGCCTAAAAGTGTTACCAAGGGCCACAATCAGCCAATCACTTCCAAGCCTATTAGTGCAGGCCAAAATTTGCAGAGGCTATACACAAGTCAACAATGAACAAATTATCTTCTTCTTTCTTTTTTTTTTCCCTTTTAAGGCAATGTTTGGTCGATGAGTACATAATCAGTCCAAAATTATAAATCCTGAATCACATTTTGGCTGTCTGCTGCTTGAGATCAAAGAGCAATTTGCTAAAACTCCAAACCACTCTTTTCCTTAGTCTATTTATAAACAAATATAGTTAAAAAGAATAATAATCAATTTTACTTTAAAAAAACAGTTTTATACACTTTATTCTTCTTTGTACTAAAATCTGCCTTTGACATTAAACTACTAAGGATATCTGTAGCTCACAACTTCACCATATTTTTGCAACATATTGAACTTAATTGAAGGGGGGAAACAAACTAAATTATCAATTTGGCAAAGAACCCCTATACTTCTGTAAAAACCTGAAAATTACCCCCTACCATTGATTTTCTGCAAAAAATGTCACTTGTACCTCACATGACATATTAATGTTATATTTTGATCAAATATGTACTTTTCAAGTCTTGACAAAAATATATGGGGGGATTATTTTTGGGACTTGAATAAGGCGAAATGGGTCAAATTATTTCAACAGCACATCATACGGTTTCAACTTAATTTTGGATAACTTTTCATTTCAAGATCAATTTTTACTCAATTTTTTATTACACGAGGCAGTTAGGTAATTTAATTACTATACAACAACTAAATGATGGAAGGGCGTTTATTTGCAAATCTTTTATGGTTCAGGTGGGTTTTTGAAGTTCAAAGGGAGTTTGAAAATGCGGAATAAAACTTACCAGCCGTGTCAATCATGTCATCCACCATAACTGCTACTTTTCCCTTAACGTCACCAATCAAATTCATCACCTGCATGATGATCACTTGTACATGAGGATTTGGAAGGCGATGCTTCAATGTGGAGTAATGAAGTACAATAAAATAGCACTACTACTACTATGATACCTAGAGTATAATTATAACACTGTATATCCAAAGAAAGCAGGCATGTCAGTTCCTCAAGTTTCTTTTCTTTTTTTTTTACACGCCCCCCGAGGGGGGGGGGTTGGTAAGTTCTTTGAGTTTGTCCAGTTCTAAGTAGGGCTGCAAGTTGGGCGGGTTAGCCCAGCCCAGCCCAACGCCAACCCAAAAATTTTGAAATTTGGACACATAATTCACAAATCGGGTTCATGCTCGGGTTGGGTTTTGTTAAAACCCAGACAATTCGGGTTGGGCTCGGACTCAACCCGAACCCAACCCAAAATTTTTTTTTTTTTTTTTTTTTTCTCTTTTCTCTCTCCTCCCCGAAATTTTTTTTCTCTCTCCTCTCTTCTTTCTTCTTTCTCTCTCTGCCCGAATTTTTTTTTTTTTTTTTCTCTTTTCTCTTCTTTCTCTCTCTTTCTCTCTCTCTCTCTCTCTGCCGCCGTCCTCAGCCGATCCACCGCCGCCGCCGTCACTTCCAAAAATAAAAACAAAACCCATACATACAAGTTAGCAGTTGCAGAGAGAGAGGGGGGCAAGCTTGAGACGGCTGAAGCTTGCGAACGGCCCGAACTGGAACAGCTGGCGATGGAAACTGAAACATATGGGTTTTGATTTTTTGAACAATCTGAAATGATCTGAAATATATGGGTTTTGAACTTTTGGTTCTTGCAAACAGATCTGAAATATATGGGTTTTGAACTTCTGATTCTTGTAGATTTTGTAGTTTAAAGTTGCAGAGAGAGAGAGAGAGAGAGAGAGAGAGTTGAGAATGAGACAGGGGAGGCTGAAATGATTTGCCCTAAATTTTTTTTGTTTTGTAATAATATATAGATATATCTATATATATATATATATATATATATATATAGATATATCTATATATATATATATATATATATATATATAGATATATATCATATATCTATATAATATATATATTTTCCAAAAATATATATATATAAATAAATTTTTTAAAACTCAAACCGTCAACCTGACCCGACCGGCCCAAAAAATTCGGGCTGGGTTTTGACTATAACCCATGTTAAGTATAATTCGGGTTGGCCCAACCCAACCCGATTCGGGTTGAGGTTGGGTTGGGACTGGACTGGGTTGGGCCAGCCCAACTTGCAACCCTAGTTCTAAGAACTATGAAGCAAGAGCTAGAGCCAGGACTGGAGGTATGCTCGCTATTCAGGAGAGAGAACGAGAGTACTACCCTTTACACTTTCAAGATTCTAAAAAAACAATAAATATAGTGTCATGATTCACAAGGGTCATTACCTAATGTGGTCCCTGCTAATCAAGGCCCAAGATAGGAATAATACTTATAATACTTGATGTTATTAGAAATGCCCAAAAAATATCATATTCGTAAAGCAGAAACATAGATGCACTCCTATGAATGTGAAAAATATACTGACGTAGTCTATTCAAATTGAAATTGTCAAGTTATCCATAATTGTTTAGTCAAAACAAAAAAGCATTTTGGTCGAACTCTCTAGTTTCGTTTGTTTACTGTGGGACATGTCTCGTTTCAAGATTGATCGACTGGAATCCCATTTTCATTACACTTATTTCGATTTTTTTTCCCGATATAATTAGTATTAGCATAAATATATATTACTCTTATACAAATAAAACTCTCTTGGTTTCACCTCATCTAGGATTCTTTCTAAAGAAAGGAATTCTAAATAGAATTCTTTTTTTTTTAGAAAGAATTTATAATTTTATTTATTATTATTATAAATTGAAATTCATTTTGGTTCTATTTATATAGAATGAATAGTCTAAAAGAAATAGAATCAAGAGGTCTTTTTGTCTCTTTTTCATAGTGATTTAGAATAGAGCAAATAGTCAGATGGAGGAGAATGTCTAGGAATTTCCATCTCAAGATTGAATATATTGGTGTTGATATAGTTTTTTTTATTAGAATCCAAGCGGAGGAGTTTATATTGATTGAATACGGAAAGAGAAGACTACTTGTTTTCTGCTTTGCTAGGTAAGGTATACAAAGAAAAAGAAAAAGCCAATTTGGCATTGTTTACAATGGAACTTTTTTATATTGTTTACCATGAAACTTACAAAATAAAATTGTTTTTCAAACTTTAGCTTGTGCACAAATATAGCAGGCCTTTCCTAGATCCATGTGAATTACTATTAGATTCAATTTGGGTTGGGTTAGATTGGAGTTTGCGTTGGGTTAGATTGGAGTTTTTAACCAGGCTCATGTCCTGATTTTAACTTCAAAAATTCATTAGGATTAGGTATACCAAAAAGAGGAGTATCAATAACTCTTTGATTGTGGACAGGAAAGGAGGAAAAATCATATGTAATTCACCTCCGAAGATTAATGAAGAAAGTTGGTGGTTTGTTTATTCGAGATTGGAAATATATTGATTGGATCCATTGAAATGCGTTTTTGCTTTCAGTTTTATGTTCTGCTCTAAACGATCCCCACGGGTGAGCTTATAGGGATGTTTTATTTCGATGAACTAACCGGACAATTAAAAACAACAATAAGGAAATAAAAATGATACAATTTTTTTTTTTTTTTTTTTTTTTTGAATTTTACATTTTTTTATTTTATAGGGCTATACGGACTTAAACCGTAGACCTTCTCGGTAAAACAAATCAAACTGATTATTATCAAAATGATACGAACTGTTTCAAAGACCCAACATGCATTTTTTTTTTTTTCATTGGGCTCTTTCAATAACTAATATAAATAAAATATCAGCTAGTCTACCATATTTTTTCTTCATAGAAAGATAAGGAGATGGCTCCATGTGCTCTGATTCATTATTTTGATTTTGATCTAGGAGCACTACCAAACTGTTTCAAAAAAGGGTTATCTTGACGTAGGTCTGCCTCTGGCCTAGATCAATCTAAGTTAAATGAAGTCTCTATCTCTCTGCTTAAAACTAAAATATGAAACTTCATACACCTTAAAGTTCATAGGACGAAAAGAGATTTTTTTGAGGTCCATGTACTCATTATCCCTAGCATTGAATAGACTGAGTATTCACCTTATCAATATCTCAAATAAATGATGAGTTCTATTTGACAACTAAATGGTCACCCGAATCAGACTGAACCATTTGTCAAGCTATTGTTCTCTTGTTCCCTCAAAGTTATGGAGTAAGACATCGATTTCTCAATAAGATCAATTCTTTTGATTGCATAATGGACTCCCCTGAAAAACATTGGTGCGCGTGTAAACGAGGTGCTCCACCTAACTAAGCTATAGCCCATAGTGTTTGTAATATATATTTTATCATGTAGATAATTTCTTGTCAAGATGAATATTCCATGATTCATCATCATAGCTGTTTGATATGTTTGATTGGTATTGCTTATAAGTAATATGATATTTATAATTCATCGATGCGATGGGTCCCATTTGGTTCTATTTGTAATGATAAATAACCTACTTAACTCAATGGTTAGAGTATTGCTTTCATACGGCGGGAGTCATTGGTTCAAATCCAATAGTAGGTAGAACTTATTAGATACCAGAGTCAATGTTATCTAATAAGTTTTTCCACCCACCTTTTATTGATTTTGTATCTTTTCTATTTCATTTTTGAGTTTTCCATTTTTTTTGTTGAATTCAAATCTGATTCCGCTTGATTGTATTCAATCGGCAGAACCAAATCAAAACATGGTGGATAAACGGAACTTATTTTTTGATTATTCGTACGCTGGTACTAGTTATGAAATCTACTCGTGTCCTAGCTCGTCTAAGAGCTAAATTTGCCTCAATCGTTTGTGTCTTGCCCTCGGCTTTCCTCAAATTAGCTTCCACTATTTCAAGAGTTTGTTGAGCTTCTTGGGGATCAATGTCACTACCCCTCTCCGCATCATTTACTAAAACAGTGATCTGCATATTTTAGCAAAACTGCACGTCAGAGCCATCGTTAACCATTGGTCATTAAGGAGTATTGTCAAAATACCTATATCTACAGCTATGGCAATAGGGGTGTGATTTGGTAATATGCCAATTTGACCACTATTAGTAGAGAAAATGATTTCTTTCACTTCTGAATCCCAAACAATTCGATTAGGGGTCAGTACACAAAGATTTAAGGTCATTTCTTCAAATTACTCTCCATTTCTAAGTTCATAGCCTTCGCGGTAGCTTCGTCGATGTTACCTACCAAATAAAAGGCCTGTTCGGGAAGACCGTCTAATTCTCTGGAAAGGATCAATTGAAACCCTCTAATTGTTTCTGCTAGACCAACACATTTCCCCCGTAAATACTTCTGCTACAAAAAAAAATTGTGATAAGAAGCGCTCAATTTTTCGTGCTCTTGCTACGGTTAAACAATCCTCTTCGGATAATTCGTCCAACCCAAGGATAGCTATAATGCCCTAAAGTTCTTGGTAACGTTGTAAAGGTTGCTCAACTCTTTGCGCAGTTTCATAATGTTCCTCACCATCAATTTGAGGCTGAAGCATAGTTGATGTTGAATCTAAAGGATTTACTGCTGGATAGATGCCTTTGGCAGCTAATCCTCTTGATAGTACATAGTGGCATCTAAATGTGCAAATGTTATAGCGGGAGCCGGTTCGGTCAAATCGCTTGCAGGTACATAAACTACTTGAATAGAAGTTATGGACCATTCTTTAGTAGAAGGAATCTATGTTACCCGGACTCAGGTACGAGTCAGACACGGGTATGTGTCTAGGAGTCGGATTCGTCAATTTATCAATTTAAAAGACACGGGTACTCGGCTAAAAAGTGTCCAATATTTAGACATGGGTACTTGGACACAACTAAGAAAAAAAAGAATTGTATGTGTTTTTATGGATGATACATCAGTTTTTTAATAAATAAATATGTTTGCTATAGTTTTGAGAGGAAAATTTATTTTATTATTGTAAATTTGTCTCATTTGCCAAGTCAATGAGGAAGAACTAAACCATTTTTACTGTATTTTTGTCTCATTTGCTATGTATGGTAAGATATATATTAGGTAAGATATAAAGTATTACTAAAGGTAAAGGTATAATACAGCTGTAAAGCATTAAACGTTTTCAAAAGGTCCAAAGTTTGATCCCTTGACATTCCGAGACAGGTGGCATCAACTGGGCCATTAAATACAAGCCATTAATAAATTGAGTGAAATCATGCTCCATCAGGCATAATTACAAGTACGTCTTGTTTATTAACATCTCAGAAATATTCTGCCATAGTTAGGGCAGTCAAACCAACTCTCATACGAGCTCCCTGCGGTTCATTCATCTGACCGTAAACTAGAGCTACTTTTGATTCCGCAATATTTTGTTCATTAATCACTCCGGATTCTTTCATTTCCATGTAAAGATCATTTCCTTCGCGAGTACATTAATCAATTCCATAATGAGTACTGTTTTACCCACTCCAACTCCTCCAAACAGTCCAATTTTTCCTCCACATCGATAAGGGGCTAAAAGATCTACTACTTTAATTCCTATTTCAAAAATAGATAATTTTGTATCTAACTGTATAAAGGCGAGCGCAGATCTATGAATAGGAGATGTTGTGCGGGTATCTAAAGGACCTAAATTATCAACGGGCTCTCCAAGCACATTGAAAATTCGTCCAAGAGTCATCCCACCAACCGGAACACTTAGAGGAGCTCCCATGTCAACCACTTCCAATCCTCTCATTAGACTAACCGTAGCACTCATAGCTACAGCTCTAACTCGATTGTTTCCTAATAATTGTTGTACCTCACAAGTCACATTAATTGGTTGACCGGCAGTATCTCGACCTTCAACTACCAAAGCGTTACAAATATTAGGCATCTTGCCTGGAAGAAAAGCTACATCTAGTACCGGACCAATGATTTGAGTGATATGACCCAGGTTTTTTTTTCAAGCGTGGAAATTCCAGGTTCAGAAGTAGTAGAATTTATTCTCATAATAATATTATAATAAATAAAAATATGTCGAAATTTGTTGCAAAAATTATAGAATTCAAAATCAATGTCCGATAGCGAGTTGATCGGTTAATTCAAAAAGAAATGGGAGTTAGCTCTTGATTTCGTTGGTACCATCCAACCGAATCCAATTCAATTGTTTACTTATTCAATGAATGAATGTGGTCCCTGCTAATCAGGGCCCAAGGGTGCTGGGAGGGGCAAATTGAGTACAAACCTAACATTTGGCATTATTTGCAGAAAGTGGCTACTCCATTTTCAAGTTTGATAGCTGGAGAATTTTACCACTGCATTAGGCAACGGCCCCTAAAAAATACTATCTTGTATAAATAACTAAAATCCAATATATATATATATATATATATATATATCTTGAATAAATAACTAAAATCCAAATAAAAAATAAAAATTCTAGCTGACAATATCAATTAATGTTTTGATGATTAAATATATATAGCAATTGAGATCTTTGCATCAAGATTTATCAATTGTTTATCAGTAACTAAAACTTTTGACATTTTAATATAGAATCGGAAAAGAAAAGATCTATTGATATCCACCGATATTAGAGATATTAATGGATGGACTGGCATCCGATCAGTATTAAGTAATTTGTTTGAATCAAAGTCAACATTTTGAATCTTTGATTGCCTAAAACATAGACAATTGACCAGTAACCATGGTAAACTTTTCCTAATTCTACCTAATGGTTTACTATAGAATTCAATGAAATTATCAAACCTTTTTTCTTCCCCTTAAACTGTACTTTGACCATAATGAAGTGTGCTGAAATAATCAAATATGAGTAGGGAACAATTCAATTAAATTTAGCCATCAGGCCCATCACAAAATTCATTTGAGTAACCTGACCTCTGCAACATTGTGTCCATGACGCCTTTTATCCACAATGGCCAAAGGTGCATCAGACAATTTTTTGGCAAAAGCGCGTGCTCTAGCAACTCCACCAACATCCGGTGAGACCACTACCAAATCATCAGAACAAATGGTCTTGCTGGCAAGGTAATCGAGTATCACAGGCTGGTGGTGCACAAACAAACAAAAATCAACCAATAAATGAACTGAATTAAATTCAGATATGTGAATGGTTAAGAAAATAATACATCTAAAAGGTATGAGTCCAATCATAATGGAAGGAGTAGAAACAACAATTTTGGACTCTTCAGCAGCGCCACACATCTGAATTCAAATTTTTTCATAGTGCCGTGTCAGCACCTTATAGTTTTGCTAGACACCAACTTTTTTTTCCCTAGATAACTAGAAAACTACTTCTCTATGTAAACTCACAGAAACAACAACAATAGGATGAGCTTATTACCTGACCATGTACATGATCCACTGGAATATCAAAATAACCCATAGACTGCCCAGAATGAAGATCACAAGCAAGAACACGGTCTGCACCTGCTTCAGTAATCAGATTTGCTACAAGTTTGGCCGCAATGGATTCACGCCCTTGAGTCTGAAACACAGCAAAATTCGAAGAGAATAAAAATTGAGTTTGATATAAACATCCTATGCTTACTGGAATATATAAAAACATCTAAACCACATCAGTTCAATTATATGAATCTTCGTTTGCAACTCTTCTCAGCCTAGAACAGAATTTTCAACAGCAAACATATGGAAATATGACTGATGAGCGAAGGCTCCTAAATTCTGAATGATCTATGCATTGAGAAATCCTACCAGGCTACTTGTCATACATATATATATATATATATTATCTTACCAAGTTTTCTGTTTTCTTCTTGAAAGCTGAATTCCTCCTCCTTTTTTTTTCATTAAAATTCTTTCTATCAAGTTTAATATTTAGCTCACAAAAAAAACATAACCAGATATATAAAGAACTCTATATTACAAAAATACAATAAATTTCAAACACTAGCCAATTAGTCAAAAGAATTCCATAAGGCAATATAGCCAGATGTGGGTTCACCAGTCCTTGAACTGCAAGGTAAGAAGAATCTAACTGTACTTGTGAACACAACTGTGAAGCAAATTACAAACCAAAAGTATGATTTTAAAACCTCAATTATCCTAAAGTCCATGCCCAAAAAATAGAGGGGGAAAAAACGAAAGAAAACTCCTACTGTGCACTTTTGTCACCTCAATTTGGTTTTATGGCAATAATTTCAGACTCTGATATTCAACCTGTATGCGATGAGTTCACTTACAACACCAAGTTAAATTGATCAGTCACACATATACAAATAGAGAATCATTGCAGTAATAATTATAACCCATGCACACTCATAATACCCCAATTTACAACACAGGAAAATGCCAAAGTCCAGATTAACAAAAGCCAACAACACTCATTCATCTGGTGTTCAGTTTATCACCTCAATTTCGTGTTTGGGCATAAATGTCAAAACAATCATATGAAAGTTCTATATTTACCAAAGATAGAGTTACCTTTCGATCAGCCCTAGCATATCCAAAATATGGAATAACTGCAGTAATATTTTTAGCCGACGCCCTCCGACAAGCATCTATCATGATCAAAAGCTCCATAAGATTCTCATTTGCAGGAGGACATGTGGGTTGCACAAGAAAAACATCGCACCCTCTAACACTCTCTTTCAACTGGACATATATTTCCCCATCGGCAAAACGTTTTATATTTATCTTTCCGAGCTCCAGACCCATGTAGCATGCAATTTCCTGTTTAAAAAACAAAAACAAAACAGATGCACCAATAATGATGCAACATTTTTCCTTTTTGACAGATAAAATATACTAAAGGGCACCAAGGGGGTCCAACCCTTGTACATCAGCAACAATGTACATTTCAAGTTTTAAATTTACAATCATCATACAAGTCAAAGACAAGGAAAAATGAGAAATGAAAAAAGGAGAATTATTCATTATTCAAAACGAATGCAATTGCCAAAAATCATCAAACAAGTGAAGTTGGAAGCAAACTGATGACATCGACATTGTTTTATACAAATATAACCATTTGCTAAGTGTAAAAGAAAATTAAAAGCGACCACTTAAAACAAAAGAATTATAAGTGTGACAACCAATATCATCATTAAAAGAAATAGGGAAAGTCAAATTTCAGTTGTTATCAAAATATTAAACAAGTCTATGGGAAGTCAGAAGCATTCATCCAATGGACCAATACAATGATTGTCTTGTGTCCATGAAGAAAAAAAATAATAAGCCATTTTGAAAATACTTGTCAGCATCATTTAAGTAATTAACCCTTAGCAACCTCATGGTGCTCTTAATTATAAATATAGTACTTCAGATGGCTAACCATACGGATGCGGCCAATTAAATTGATCTAAGAAATGGCACAACTAAAGTCTAAAGTCTAACATACTACTACCAACAGCCATCTTACAAGCCCAAGTCCTCATACGGTGGAAAATTCTTCTTTCGCACAATTGGCTATACAATAACTGTAGCTATTGTCCAGGTCAGGAGGAAAAAAAATCATATGCACATATATCACACAAACATACATATATACACCATTTTTTTCAAAAGGAAAATTCATGAACAATTTCAGAGATTATAAGCTGACGAAATCAGAATACTAAAAACCAACACAATAAACACCATATGCCTTCATGATTTCAGTAAAAGAATATATCAATAGTGGAGAGCAAATTAAAAGCAACATATCATATTGGGCATGTTTGGTACGCGTTTTGTTTTTGGTGTTTTTGTTTTTGTCGAGTACTGTAGCGATGAACAGTGAAAAAACATGTTTAGTAAAAAGAAAAAATGTTTTGTTTTGCACAGTGCTGAAGCGTTTCGTGAATAGTGGCCAAAAATCGAAACAACAATTTGGTGTTTTTACATGTTTCAGTACTGTAGCAATGGTACTGTAGTGATGAACAGTACAAATAAAAAATAATAAAATTTGAAAAACTCTTAAATAACATTTTTAAACTAACCATTATATTTTTCAAATTTGCAACACTTTATTACCAAACATGTTTTCATGTTTTTGCTTCCAAAAATCTTGCAACAAATGGACGTTACCAAATATGCTTTCGATCACTATTAAAAACACTTGTTTTG
Source organism: Cornus florida (assembly GCF_030987335.1). Classification (NCBI taxonomy): domain Eukaryota; kingdom Viridiplantae; phylum Streptophyta; class Magnoliopsida; order Cornales; family Cornaceae; genus Cornus; species Cornus florida. The sequence goes on along the minus strand of NW_026775580.1, from coordinate 100,531,293 downwards.
TGCCAAAAACAAAACGTGAACCAAACAGAGCCATCATACGTGGCTTATTATCACAAGAATCGGTGACTCCCCGAATTTACTGCCTCTTGTTCACACTCATGGTGGTTTCGCCCACCTTTCACGAACTTATGTGAATGATGGCCAGCTCTACGAAATCCGATCTTTTGGGCCAGGCCTGGGATACTTTATAAGAGAAGATCGATCTCACAACCACAATTTCTATGTCTCTTTAATCATGTTCTTCAATTGATATTGATGTAAATGCCACAAAGATTTTCAACATTGCTAAGTCTTGCAAGGCATACTCTTCATGCATCATTACAAATAAAAGACAATAACCATTGTCACTTATCTATATTAGGTATTGATTTCTAAAATATAAAGAAGAATCCTTGCCAGACCCCTATCACTTAGCCCAAAACTCCAGGGTGATTCTAGAACCAAATTCCTGATTTTCCATGTAGTTGTAGAGAAACAAACAAGACTAACCACTTTAAACACATAGTAGTCATAAATGTTTAGCATGAAATATTTAGGTATGTAGAATTGTAAAATAGGTTGAAACTTATACAGGGCCATGATGAGGTTCTACCTAATATATTCATAAAGTTTGACCCAAAAAGGGGAGAAAATATGTGAATCATGCATCCACCAAGAAAGGAATGAGGGCACTAGAGCAGAGACAGTTAAGATACACCACAACTCAACCCAACAAAGTCTTGCCCACCAATAAATATAGCACAGATTAGAAAAATATATAAATACAAAACTAATGTCTATGTATACCTGAGAAAGTGCAGGATTAGCAGTACCAGAAAATATTCGAAGTCTAGTATCATTTTTGTTAATTGCATATCTTTCTGACTGATTAGAAGACAAAAAACTAGGCAATGATGATTGTTCACTGCTGAAGACCGGAATGCATGGCTTCCCGTTGTCCTTAAACTTCAAGGGCTCAACCAGATTACACCTCTATAAAAAAACAACAGAAACACACCCATTATCAATGACAACATAACTAGAGTTTATATCTATACTGCTATAGAAGGTGAAGATGACCTATAGTAGACCTTGGTCCTAAGTGCCTCTTAGGTATTGCAAAGTGCATGTTCAGAAGATGATGTAAATGTTGAACTGACACAGCCCGACAAAAACAACTACAATTTGGTACCAAACCAAAACAAAAAAATAATAGTTCTCTAAGGGCAATAACAATATATTAATCATGACATAAAATAAAATAAAAATGTCTTCTTTATAATAGCCACCAAATGCGGTTTAATTAAAATGATTTTCTTTACATATATGCTTAAACAATTATATGTCCACTTAAAATCAGGTATTTGAATGTTTAGTTTCTTATTTCAATTCTACACATTTTCACATGTTCAGATATTGGTGACTCTGAGATAAACCGATAACAATAAAAGGTATCTCACTCACTATAATGCACTTATTTCTATTCTCCACCAGTATGAATCTCCACATCCTCAAAGTGCACCTATTCCGCACCAACCACACTCCTGTATGTGAGATATAGACGCAACACTTACCACACCAAACAAAGAGAGATTTCATACACCATAACTCTCCAACAACCTCGCAATGAATAAAAAGTGGTTGATAGGTAAATTCTGAATTAATGATTTCGCTCATTCTCTTCTTCTCTTTCCCATTTGTTTTAATGTTGACTGCAATATAATGTCAAATGAAATATATCACTCAAACGCATCATGTGTGCCCATCTTCTAGTGTGTGGAGCATCATGCACACTAATTTTCTAGTGCATGGCATCACGCGTGCTCATTTTCTAGTGTATGGCATCATGTGCACTCATCTTTTAGTGTATAGAATCACATACGAAGATATGCCCATCCTCTAGTATATATCAGTGCCACTTAGATATGTCATGCACATGGATCGTACTTACCCACATATATCACATCATGTGCGACCATCTTCTAGTAATTTTAATGTCATTTACATACATTGTGCTCGTGCATGTTTCATTGTGCCAGCATAATATAAGTGTATGGAAGTGATATATGTACTTGACATTAGTATTGTAGTTAATATTAACAGGATGATGAGAAAGAGAGTGAGATGATCAATTTAAAACTCAAAATATCAATTTTTAAGCAAACAAAAAGCATTGACAATGCAGGAATGCCAACCATAAAAGTATTTACTCAAAGATATTGCCAAGCGTCCATAATGGTAATCTTTGCCAACCCAATTTCCTCTTCTTCTTCTTTCCTACTAAATTTGAAGGGTTGAAAAACTTGGAAAGTTAACGCACGAGTATGGATGGGGAGGGATTTATTAAACGTTCTTGATAGAGAGAGATTTTGTATGAGTTGAAATGAATTCGACATACAACCCACAAAAATTAGACGTACATGCAATTTAGATTTCTAGCCCTAGAGCTATGATATAAGAAATTGGGTCGTCTATTCGAACACTATTACCCATCTATCGGTCCATATACATATACATGCATATGTACTGGCCGAAAAACTTAAATATGCATCCATAACCAATCTAAACATTACTCTTCACAATGCACGTATAGTTAACCGACCCTTTGAAAAAACAACTAAAATTAGAAAATGTGAACGCAATTTGAAAGAGCTTCGCAATTGAACTGGAACAACAAGACGAAGAATTAAAGAAGTACTCACCACGACGCCGTCTCTTTTGGGGAAACGACAGCGAAACTTTTTTGTTGCAACGAGATTTCCAGATAAGGTCAGAGAGGCCATTGATCTTTCGTATGAATGAATTACTGGATTTTCAGAAGAAACGAGCGATCGAACGAGTGGGTGGAAATTAGGGTTAGGGTTTCAAGATTCTCCTGCCGCCAGCATTTGAACTCCCACCGGGAAATGATACTCAGAAGTAGAACAGTGTCTTCAACAATTCTTGTTACCATAAATATCTTAGTTGATGGATAATAAATGGTTTGTTTTTTCCTTGTCTGTTTCTCTTTTTCTTGATTTATATTCTAATACGCGTCCATTGGGAAATAAGAGCGGAAAAGAAAGCACTAGTATAAAAAAAAAAAGAAAAAAAGAATGAACGTTTATTTTTTTTAAAAAAATATAATAATAATAATTCATCTTGTACATATATATGTATGTATATAATATTAACGTTTCTTTTTAAATTTTAACCAAAAAAAACAAAAGTTTCTTTTTAAAGCAAGCCAAACAGCATTCATTCAACTATCAAAAACAATATTATTTGTAATAAAGATTCCTCTTCCCAAATATATTGAAGAAAAAAATAAATAAAAGAATAAATAGTATTATTTAGTGGGGTGGGATATTAGAAAGTGAAAATCACGTGGATATAATAGGTGGCTGAATTATTTGCCAGACAAGAAAATAAAAAAGACTTTGACAACGACTAAACTCTTTAATATTTTCTTTCTAAATATTTGTGACTTTGAAAGATTATCCTTAAATAGTTTTGACTTAGGTTTCTTTCCGACAAAAAAAATAAATAAAAATTCAGTTTCCTTTTTTTCATTTATTTTCTTTTCTCTCAATCTCTTGCAATTTAAATGTAAGTTAGAGTTGCAAATACATTCTCCAACTGAACTAAACAAGAAGTTTGTGTTTTTTTTTTTTTTTTTTTCTATTTATTAGCAAACAAACTTTGTTTAAAAAATATATATATTATAAGTTTATTTTGTTTATTTGGATGTAAAATATATATTTTTTATTTTTTATATTTTGTTGTCTAAAATTTAAGTAAAATATTTTATTTAAATTTAACAAAAATAACTAAGAAGAAAAAATTTAAGACCTTTGTCAAGTACCGAAAAATATATATATCTGAAATTTTTTATATAAAAAATCTTTTAGGAATAATAAAATAATAAATAGTAGGAGTATTATTTAGTGGGTGGGATATTACAAAGTGAAAATCGCGTGGATATAATAGGTGGCTAAATTATTTGCCAGACAATAAAATAAAGACAGACTGTGACAACGGCTAACTCTTCTATATTTTCTTTCTAAATACTTGTGGCTTTGAAAGATTTTCCTTAAATAGTGTTGAAGTGATTTAGGTTTCTTTCCGACACAAAAAATATATATATATAAAATAATAAAAATAAATAAATCTGTTTATTTTTCTTCATTTGTTTTTATTTCTCTCAATCTCTTGCAATTTAAATGTAAGTTAGAGTTGTAAATACATTCTTGAACGGAACTAAAAAAGAAGTTTAGTTTTTGTCTATTTATTACCAAACAATATATATATATATATATATATTTATATTTATATTTATGTTTGGTTGTCTAAAATTTAAGTAAAATGTTTTATTTAAATCTAACAAAAATACCTAAGGAGAAAGTTTTAAAAATCTTTATCAAGTATCAAAAAATATATATACATATATGTGTGTGTGTGTGTGTGTTTTACCTAAATTATTTTTATATAAAACATCTTTTCGGAATAAGAAATCTAAACTCAACCAATATATCATAACTCATCAAACATTTATAAAAATACATTCCATCCCAACTCATTTTTTAAAATAAAATCCAAGTAATCATGTAACACACTAATCGTTTTCATTTCCTCAGCAAAAACATAAAATTATAGTACAAATAAGTTGAGTCCAAGCTTGAATTATTGTGTTTCAGGTCAAACTCCAGCTTAAATCATTTTAATTTCCAGCTCAAATTTAAAGGTTGAGATCAAATTTGACAAAGAGAAAAAATATATTATATAAGTTGAAATCATTCTTAACGATAAAATGCAAAAAAAATTCGAACAATTAGTCAATTGCAACCCCATAACTACACCCAAAAAAATAATAATTAAAAAAAATAAAAAAGAAAGAAAAAAAAAACTTAAATTATGTTATTTTGTTGCAAAATACTCATTTATATAAGGGTGCATTTAAAGTCTACGGAATCGGTATTGCCATCCTTTTTCTAATGTAGCACCAATTTCAATCAATATCGAAAATAAGTGCTACATAATTTCTTTATTGTGCTACTTGTTTGGTGTTGTAGAATGATGCCTCGTTCAATAGAAAATTATTCAAAATAGTATATTTATCTCCATTACGTAATTCAGCCTTCGGGTTAGAAACTAAAAATCAAAAGAAATGCAAATTTGAAGTTAGTTTCTAATAATTTTGAGGAACTGGTTAGCTATCCAATAACAAGTAATTGTATATATATAATTGTAATTACTATTCGTGATGCATTGTTGTATTAGATCGAGATCCAAATGTTCGTTCTCGATCTAACTACAAGCCTGGGGTTTTATAACATGGAAATATAAGGTAATGTGGAACCTATAGAAAAAAAATATAATAAGAAGTACTAGTCTTATAATCTAATTGGACCAAAATAAAGATTTTAATTTTTTGAGCTAGTGTGATTATTTTTTTCTTCTCATTCACTTAAGATATTATGTGAATGACCCCACTAGTGAATATAATAGGTTAGAATGAAAGAAAAGAAAAACATTTTATAAGGTCACGATTCGTTCTAAAATATAAAATAGGTTCAATATAATTAAAAAATGATTTTTTTTTAAAATTTATTTATCAAAATAGAAATAATTTTCCAATTTTAATCCAGATTCAAAATGATTGATGAGAATATGTTTATGGTTAAACCACCACGCGGCAGTCACGTGACCCACCAGGGTACAAAATCAATCAACTTCACACCTAAATCACAAGAAAAACACAATGGAATTCAACTATTCATGCAAGAAAAGAAAAAAGGACGCACGGTTATGTGTGCCAATATGTCGGTAGACTGAAAAATTAGGGTTTTATTGCATTTTACCCTAATTCTAAAAAAAATAAAGTCGTTTTCATAAATTTGTTCGCAGAGTATAAAATTTTAGGTCGAGGTATTAAACCACGCGGGCCTCACTCAGAGTCAGAACCGGACCATTTAACACTTGGAGCCTTTCGGCCCTATCGGTATAGCCCCAGCCGCGACCCCTCCCTCCATAGTTGCACGCACATTATCACTGCACAGCCGCCGTGGAGTAACCGCCAAAACCACTCATCCCCTTCCTCAGTTTCTCCTGTTTCTCTAATCGACGCCTAGCCTAGCATCGTTTCGTCACCGTTGAGCGACTCCGATAATCACTTCCTCTTTCCGGTGACTCTTATATACACTTCCTTCACTATCTTTCGACGTACACGAGAGTGATTGATCGAATGTGCCTCAAAGCCCTACATCATTTTCTCACTCTTTTTGAAGATACGCGGTGAATTGAGGGGATTAAAGGTCATACAAAGTTGATATTTCGAAGGTAAGAAAACTACTTTCGATCTGCAACATGAAAACAGGGTTCGTGTTTCCCAAAGCTGGTGGATTTGAATACTCTACAACTGTTTTTTTCTTTTTCTATTTTTTTTAATAAATATTTTTAAATGAAAAATGTAAAAACTCATATATTTCAATTTATAGGATTTTTGCTCTGTGCTCAAAATTATATGGAGCTTATTTATGTATTAACTAATGTATTTGTTTTATTAAATTTTGCTTTGTGGTTGTGGTAATTGAATATTAGGAGAAGATGATAGTATAAAAATGTGAAATTACTGCTACTTGAACTGTGTTGATTGGTTTGGTTGATATTTTTATTTATTTTTAAATACTTATTATGATTTGGAGATTAAAGCTGGTAGTTTGGTTTTCTTTGACAATCTTGATTTTGAACTCACGCTTGAGTCTAATCTTATTATTGAGGTCGAGCTCACCAAATTAAACCAGGTAACATGCTGATCTTGATCTTTCTCAATTATAGGCTAGCCGAGTTCAAACGACCTTGTTGCATGGTCGAGATGAGCTCAAACAGGCCCCTAGTAGTCTCAGCTTGTATGCAGCCGTAATTGCAGTGTAAGGGCCTGAGCTAGTTTAATGCAACCAAATAGTCAATTAGTCTGAGCACTCTGGGTTTTGATTATTTTGGCTATATGTCATTAACTCAAATTTTAATAATTGGCTCAAACATGAAATGTGAACTCTACAGCAAGTTGATACTAAAGACATGAAGTGTTAACTTAATAGTAAATGCTTAATTTACACCATCATTGTAGTAATATGTTTTCAAATGTATAATTTATAATTGGTAGAAGTTACTTGAAACAGTGCCTTCTTTTCCTTTCTCTTACATTCTTCTTAATGATCTATTAAGAAAAATAGAATTTGAAAAAAGAAAAGATTGTAACATGATTTAGTTCTTCAAACTTTGTTTTATTTTTGTTTAATTCCTTGCATGAAGTCAAGAAAGCCTGCTTCCTAATCTACTTCTAATCTACTTCTCAGTAGCAGATAATTCATTTAATTAAATATTGAACCCTTCAAAAGTTGTCCCTTTCCATATACTTATAAAAAATAAAAATAAAAAATAAAAAAGTTGTCCCTTTCCATATAAAACCCTTCAAAAGTTCGAAGTTTCTTCTGTATATTCATCCACCCAACAAGTGGAAATGCTACTCAAAAGAGAGTGTCTCATATATTTGTGTACATGTATAAGAAACATAAAAATAAAATAAAGAAGGGGTAAAATCATAAAACACAGACGGTCCCTCACTCGTCTCTCATTATTACAACACAACCTCCGTCCCCTGCTTCACCTATTACTCTCTCTCTCTCTAAACACTTCTGTTTCTCTCTCCAAAACCAGCAGTTAGCATTTCCATTCCGCCTCCTTCAGACGCCCAGTAGATTTGCCGTTGAAGCTTCAATCAACACAGGAAGAGAGTTTATATCAAAAGCCTCTATTGAGTCTTCGAATTCTGAGGTTTGTATTTTCTCTCTCCACATGCCTCATCATCTCTCTCTCTAGATCTTTATGTTTGTTTCCTTTGATTGCAAGAGAAAGTTTTATACTTTTATTGAAAAAAGTATAAATCTTGCATTGGGAAGTGTTATCTGCTTTATATCTCTCGAGTCTTAGATAACTTATCTGTTTTCTGATGAATTGTTTTCAAATTAACAAAAAAATTGTCTGTTGTTTCAAGACTGTTGATGGCTATAGCTACCTCCTTTGTCTTTGTGAAATCTTTAATTTGTTGGGTTGATCGAATTGAAAACTCTGCCATTGAGGTTGAGGTTTTAATTTCCTCCCCCAAAATTACCCTTTCTTTGTTTTCCAGATCTACTATGAATTATTTTTTTCCCCTGAAAATTTTCTGAATTATATTTTGGGCTTCATTGAAATAATATCTCCTTATCCTTTTATTAATGGACATAACTAGAACAACCCACAGAAATACATTCACCTTTTAAAAAATATGTATATAACCCCATTTACTAAGTAAACCTCACGAAACCCCCTTAACTGTTCAAAAAGTCATCAAGTCACCCCCATATAGTTATTCTGCCGTCAGACACTAAGGGGAAAGGAGCACATGACCATGTGCTCCTGCTTACTCTTTTGTGACCAAAATGCCCCTTACATACATACAGCCAAAGCCAAAGACATTAAACTTGGTCATGTGGTTGTCTTCTTCTTTTCACGTGGGCATATCTGGTACTGGCAAAACCCTATCGAAGGTACTCAATCCTCAGAAGGTACTCCATAGTCCATCCTCAAGCCAGAGACATAATCGAAGGCCCATAGCTACCGATACTCAAGCTTTAACCGAAGAGAATCCGCAGTGCTCAAGCCATAGCTAATCAGGTGTTGCAGAAAGTAAAATGAAACGAGGGAGAGTGAAAGATCCAAATATATTAGGAAGTTTTAATTTCGGAATTGAAAGTAGGATTAAAAAATTCAAGCTGTTTACAACAACAAATTGCATATTCAGTAACAAAATTGTTGCTTTTACATCTAAAATATTTCAACCTGAGCACAATTAACATCTTCCAACCTTAGAAAAGGAAAAAAAACAAAGAAAAAAGGGTACTTGTGTAGCATAATTCAATTACTCGTATGAATAATGCGGGAAAACCCTAAAAAAAGCATAATTATGGAGAAAACAGTGAATTTCATACCAACAGATACAATCCGACACAATAGCGTGTAGCTCCCGGCACCCATTGCCTCTGTCCGCGGCGTTGCTGAATCGGGTCCAACTCCAGCTATCCAAGTGGGTAGTACGAAGGCATGACGTGAAACTTCAACACCACCGCTTTCTTGTCTGCTGGCAAGGATTGGAACATGGTGGTCGCCGGAAGATCCAAGAATGCGTCGTTGGTGGGGATGAACAGGGTAATTCTGGCGCCGCCTTCATGGGTTTCGAATTCTTCGGCGACGCCCAAAGCTGCCAACATCAATGCGGCGATGTTGAAGTTGTGGCCATGAGGACTTTGGTGATGTTGGGACCCAATGGGGGTCGAGTTTCCGAGGCCACGAGATCAAACCCAAATGGGACTTAATTTATTACTTCAACAGTGAAACTAATTGTAACTTGAGATGAAAACAAAAGTTATATCAATCTATCATATGGATATTGTTGATGGGTATTTAAAGTCAAAGTGGAAGACATTTCTTGAAGTTGCTTACACATATATACAATACGCACACATACATACAGAGACATATATCTACAAGATTTTTGTCCTCAAATGAAGATAGAATTTTCAGTAATGAAGTTTCACAAACAATTGACTGCAAAACACTTGGTGAAACAACTTAGCTTTAAGTTCTATTGTTGTACGGCTGTACAAGTAAGAAGATGCTCACGTTGAAGGGAAGGGTTTTGATGAGAGAGTGTGGTGGTGTTGGAGGGGGAGTGGACAGAGACACCATGGTAATTAAATTCATAATTTTAAAATAATAATTATCAGTAGTTAAATATATTAAATAGTAAGGTCATTATGTCATTTCACAACTCAGCTAACGGTTCTGTTACGGGATGAGGGTAATATGATCAATTTTGTTAGTTCTAGGGGTTATTTAATTATGTTGGGGGTTGGTTATATGACTATTTTTAATAGTACATGAGAGTTTTATGATTTTACCCCAAAAAAATAATAAGATAGATTATTTGTGAATTACTTAATCATGTATAATCCCTCTCATTGCTTGTAGATGGCCAGATGGGATGAGATTCTGTCCCTTCCTGTACAGAATCCTCCAACCTTGGAGTTTTCTTCTGCTGATATTGTGTGGTCTAAGGTGGAAGGTTGGCGCGACAATATAGATAGAGTTGCTTTGATACCCTTTGCCAGAGTGGACGATTTTTTAAGGGGTGAATCCGCAAATAAAGACTGCCCAACAAGATTTCACGTGGAAGCCAGGAGGCGGAGGCCTCCGGAGATGGCTTACAAGCCAAAGGTTGATGGTATACTTGAATATATCCTGTAAGTTTTCAATTTTTATTTTCAAAATTCTTAAAAATGTTTCATATCCTTTAAATTTTAAGTGATCCTATTGAAATGTGTAGGTATTGGTGTTCCTTTGGCCCGGATGACCACAGAAAGGGTGGCATTGTCAGACCAAGCAGGAGTACTTATGTCCCGAAAAAAAAAACTGCAGGTCGTCCAAATACAAAGAGAGGTTGCACCTGCCACTTTATTGTGAAACGTTTAATTGCAGAGCCATCAGTAGCTCTTATCATATATAATCAGGATAAGCACGTAGATAAGAAAGGCTTGCCATGCCATGGTCCGCAGGACAAGAAGGCAGCTGGAACGCGTGCTATGTATGCCCCATATATCTCAGAGGATCTCCGCCTCCGCGTCTTATCTCTATTGTATGTTGGTGTTTCCGTGGAAACCATAATGCAAAGACACAACGAATCAGTGGAGAGACAAGGGGGGCCATGTAACCGTGATGACCTTTTAACCCACCGGTACGTCCGGAGGCAGGAGAGGAGCATCCGGCGTTCTACTTATGAATTGGATGCAGATGATGCAGTCAGTGTCAGCATGTGGGTTGAAAGCCACCAGAGTCATGTTTTCTTCTACGAAGATTTCTCTGATTCTGACCCATTCGTCTTAGGTATTCAAACGGAGTGGCAGTTGCAACAAATGATTCGATTTGGCAACCGCAGCCTCGTGGCTTCTGATTCAAGGTTTGGAACAAATAAATTGAAGGTTTGTTTTATCAGTTTGTAAGTTCTACTCTTTCTTCTTCCTCCCTTTCAATTTACGAGGCAGTTTTAATCCATTAGAATCTTATGGTGCTCTTATCTGCAATTTCATATAGTATCCTGTTCTCAGTCTTGTTGTGTTCAACTTGGACAACAAGGCCATCCCAGTAGCATGGATAATAGCACCGAAATTTACAAGCATAGATGGGAATAGATGGATGAGGGCCCTTTACAATCGAGTTCGGTCTAAAGACCCTACATGGAAATTGGCTGGATTCATAGTAGATGACCCTTTGTCTGATGTGCTCACAATCAGGTTGGCTGCTAAGTTCTTCACTCTGATTTATTAGATATGGTTAGATACTTTAAAGATAATTTATTTACAATTCCTGGGTTATAGTCTAAAAGGATGCAATCCGCACCTGATAGCCGCCTACTTCATTAATAGGTCACGTTGAGTAGCGTGTGCATCCGAGTTTTTGACCTGTGTCAAGTAATTGAGTGGGGTTGGTTTCATGAAATCATATCCAATTACCAACAGACCAGTGGCCTAGCTGTATCAAGCCCCTACTTCTCAAAGAGAGGTCAAGGGTTCGAGCCTCAGTGGAGGCATGTGTGTGTGAGTACTAACTAGGAAAAAAAAAAAAAAAATCATATCCAATATACCTCAACATGTACTTCCATTATGGACCACTTGACACCTGTAACCCGTAACAGTCCCTTTGTGCGTGCTTAATTCTGAGCAGAGTTGCTCATCAATTTTGATTGTACTGCTGATGCACCACCTCTCGTATTGTTTGTGGCCAAACAGTTGTTTCTATGATGTGATGCTAACCATCTAAAGAATAGAACTTCAATGTATAGCATTGTTCATGGAAAATGTCCAAGAACAAGCTGAATGGTATGCAGTTCTGTTTTTTGGTTTACATCTGGTCCAAGAGGTGGCATCAGCTGGTTCAGATCAATCGGCATACAATTGATTGTAACATAGCAGGCTATTGTAGAATGTGCAGCTAAAACATCCACTTTGTTTTTCTACCGAATATTACTTGGATGAATTGGTGTGGTAAATCTTTGTCTATATGTTACTCAGGGAAGTGTTTCAATGCTCTGTATTGGTATGCTTTTGGCGGGTTCGTCATGCATGGCACAAAAACTTAGTAGAGAGATGTTCAGAAATCGAGATGCGTGTCGAGATATCAAGACGGCTTGGTCAAGCAGTGTATAACATCTGCAGAGGAAATGGAACTGTTGATTTGTTTGAGGATTTTATGGAAGATTTCATCGATGCCTCAGATTTTATGGATTACTTTAAAGCGGTTTGGTATCCTAAATTAGGTTAGACACTATCTTTTAACATAGCGAATATTTTTTAAATGAACTAATTTGGTAGCATTTGTATCTCTCATTCCAACTTATCAGCATCTTCTGCCACCATTGATTGAGATCACTAAATTAGTGAGAACACTTGTTGGATGGACCACAATGCCAAAAAAGTGCTTTTGATTTCCTGGTGAGCTGAATCAAATTAAAAAAATGTAGTGTTAATTTGATTAGGTTGTTGCTTCTAGCTTGTTTATGGAGAGTATGGTCTACCCTGAGAAGCTGGCTCACTAATTGGGTGGGCAAGCTTCATTGTGCAAGCCTGTAAGAGATCATGTTAATTTCCTGGATGAATGATACACAGTGTTACTACTAATTTATTATAGCTTGAAGTCCAGTGTTTTTTTCTCTTTTTCCTTTATTTTATTTTTCCTCACTTCTGCCTTATGCGAGAGCCACCTCTCTCTCTCTCTCTCTCTCTCCAGGGTTCTGGACTACTGCGCTTAAATCACTTCCACTTGCCAGCCAGGAGACTTGTGCAGCAATGGAGTTTTATCATAACCAACTGAAGCTAAGGTTGTTAAATGAGAAGGACTCTACGGTTTATCAACGGGCTGATTGGTTGGTTGATAAGTTGGGTACTAAAGTGCATTCCTACTTCTGGCTTGACGAGTATTCAGGTAAGGATGATTTCACACGATACTGGAAAGATGAATGGTTGAGTGGGTTAACATCTTGGCGCAAATCATTGAAGATTTCAGACTCTGATGTTGTCATGGAGGGTAAATGTGCAAAAGTTATTGACCCGGAAGATCGAAACCGAGCTCATGTTATTTGGAACCCAGGGTCAGAATTTGCAATCTGTGATTGCAGTTGGGCGGAAATGGGTAACCTGTGTGAGCATGTATTCAAAAGTATTAAAGTTTGTCGTGATAAAGGGTGTAGTTTGCCGTCTACCTCTATGTTTCAGTATCACCAGGCTTTGGTTAAGATGCTACACTGCCCACCTTATGACTCTTTGATTTGCGATCATGCTGTTTCTCTAGCAATTTGGGTTCAGATGCAGTTAAATGCACAAGTTGATCTTGATAACAACCACACTAATGTGGATCCTGCTGAGCAACAAATTGTAGGGCCAGCAGTTTTACCTAGTCAAGATAGAGATGCAGTAAATGAAAACCGCGGTGATAAAGAGAACGTATCCCATACCGAGAATGGTTCTCCAAACAGTATTATGAGTGATACCGAGAATGGTTCTCCAAACTGTATTATGAGTGATTTGGGTGGTGACTTGATTAATCAGTGTGACTCTTTCACTGAGATGGAAGTTGATCCATCATCCATCTATACCTCTGCATCCAGATTATTTTCTATTGATGGGGTTCTATCTGCTGATGTCACAGAGAATGGGGAGAGTGTTCTGATTGATGCAGGCATAGACATAACCAAGAATCTTCCTTCTGCAGATGAATCATTTGAAAATCTAAATGGTTTTGATGATGAAATCATGGAGAAAGACACTGGTGAAAACATGGTGGATGTGGATTTGGTGCCACAGTCTAAACATGTCCCTCTGTCAACAACGGAGTCTCTAGAGCAATGCACGAGGGTCCGTCAGAATGATGTTTGCAGCAATGATGCAGAACCATCTGCAATTCCTTATGTAGAAAATATTGATCCCAAAAGCAATAATATTTCCCCGCATGTACGCATGCCCGTCGGTCCCTTGCTTGTTGATATGGTTGAAGCTTCACGTGTAAACAAAGAGAGTGGAGGGACAGATTTGCAAAGTGAGAATGGATGTACAATTGAAAAGCTCTCCCCAAAAGATGACCATGTTTCCTCAGAAAGGGTTCAAGATAACATGGTAGAAGATTCTAATCTTTGTGATGTTGCCAATAGAGATGGCAGCCTGATGGAATTGTGCCCAAAATCAATTCAAGATTCCTCTTCAAAGTCAGTTTCTAGTGAGCAACAAAACCTTGTTGAGTTTGCAACTCATGGAGCTGAGATCTCTGCAAAGCTATCTTCTACCGATAAAGAATTTCTCGCTAAATGTGGGGCTCAAAATGGTGTTGCTGATAATGGTTGCCATCATAAGGCGAATAGCCAGCATGATATTGTCAACGTTGCAAATGGTACCCTAACAGAAGGAAATGTTTCAGGGGAGCCCGCCCATGTTTCTCCAGCAAGGACGACTTCTAATGAGCATCAGAATGCTGTTAATGCTGCAGTTTGTGATGACTGAAAGAGGTTCAAAACTTCCTAATTCTCTCAATCCATGTACATAGTATTGTTGAACCTGACTAACTATTTTTTCCCCGATTCAGCCAATGAGTTCTTTTACTAATTTTCTTCATTGTTGAGCCCTTCTATGATTAAGAGAGTCACCTTTTTGACTGCTTAGGCTACTTACAGATTGATCCTGTGCTTCTGTACTACTGAACTTTGTTCCAGTTGTGAAAAAAGTGGATGATAGAAAATATGCAAGAGAATGAAATGGGTAGGAGTGAAACAAAAAATGAATTTGTGATTGTATACTTGATGTTGATATTAGGGGGCAAAGGTGCAGTAATATACGATATATGTTCATTTATTCTTCGCGAAAATTTTCTGCCCGTTTCTTGAATAATTGTTGTGCCTTTGGCAGCTTACCTCCTGAACTATTCTTCAAAAATTTGTGGGGATTTTGTTTGGCTTGTTTTCTACTGCGATTGCAGCATTTGGCAAACGGAAGCAGATCTCGATGAACTTACAATGTGAGTGATCCGAATGGTCTTCTGGTTTCATCAATTCTCAAGTGCAGTTTATATTTATATTTATGTTCTTGATAGTTTTATTTATCAAAAAAAAATTATATTTATGTTCTTGATAGAAGGCATCTTTTTTTTCATCTTTATAATGCTTGTAAGTTGTAAGAGAGTTACACATATATTTTTTCTTTAACTAATATATATAATTCATATTTATACCAATGTAGATTAAAGATCAACTCATTCTTCTATATATATATGACTTGTTCTAGATTTAGCTGATACTCGTTTATTTCTCAATTTATGTCTTTAGGCTGTTACCTAATAGAGATTAGGTATTAATAGTTTCTGTACTCTTACTATTCTCTCTAAACTTATATAGGCTTATTATATTTCCAATAATTAGACAAAGTTTGAAAACTGGCCAAAACACCAGGAACAAACATATAGAGATTCATGATGAACTCATGAACACACACACACACAAATAGAATTTCAATATCGAATGCAAAAGAAAAGACAATTTTATGTACATCACTAAAGGAGTTTTCTATACAAACCTTAGAGGAAAACTTGCAGTTTAGATTGCATTGACCATAATAATAAAATATATATAAAAAAAGAAAAGGATTGTATCCATTGCATGCTCAACTTAGAGAAATGAAAAAGGCATTTCTCTCGCTTCATTGCAAGTATTACTATCCTTTTATACCCTTTATTTGATCTCCCCCACCCACCAACTAAAGATGGATCCCTTTTTCACTTCCTCGGCGAGAAGGGAAAGGAAAGCGGTCAGAGGTTCGGTTTTTCACTTCCTCGGCGAGAAGGGAAAGGAAAATGGTCGGAGGTTCCGTTTTTCACTTCCTCGGCGAGAAGGGAAAGGAAAGCGGTCGGAGGTTTGAAGGCCACCTTGGAAAATAAAAATCATACTCCTAGACTCTCAAGTCACTGCCTTGGTTGACACTATTGTCTCCACCCTTACCTTGAAACTTGATATATTTATACCACTTGGCACACACAATGTAGACCATCAAATCTGCAGTTGTCAAAGCTGCTAACAAGAAATAAAAGTTGTCCAAATGACCCTTGTTAAGATTTCCAGGGATCCATCCTGGCATTTTATCTTTAGTTGAGATTTTCATGACAATGGTCACTAGCAAACTACTGACATAGTTTCCTAGTGATATGGATGTCATGCAAAGTGCACTCCCAAAGCTCTTCAATCCATCTGGTGTCTGCCCATTAAAGAACTCCAGTTGACCTACATACATGAACACCTCTGATGCTCCTACCAGTACATATTGTGGGATTTGCCAAAAGATGCTCAGCGAGCTCGAGTTTTCGCAGTTTCTGCAATCTTTCTGTGCAGTCTTTAACCTGAAATGCTCTACAGTCCCAGCTGCAACCATTGCCATTATAGCTATGACTAGTCCGATTCCCATTCTTTGAAGCTCGGTGAGTCCTTTCTTTCTCAGCCTGGCTACAAGGGGGTCGAGAATCCGCCTGTAAATGAAAATGAATGCTGCAACGCTGAGGATATCGAAGCTAGACATGCTTGCCGGAGGGATGTGGAATGTTGAGATGGTGGTTTTCATTGCGGCGCCTTGTTCCACGAAGAGGGAGGCCATTTGAGTGAAGACTACTGAGTAAAGTATTGTGCATAGCCAAATTGGGAGAAGTCTTAGTATGCATTTCACTTCTTCCACTTGTGTCACAGGACAGACATGCCAAGGACTATGAACTCTGCCCTCTGAGGTGCACTCCTTTGATGTGATAATCGCCGCCCTATCCAAGAATCTGGTAAGAGAGATATAAATTTCGGTTAGCATTTGCCCCAATTATGTTATATAATTTAATGGTGAATGGAAAAATTGTACTTCCTAGTGACAACGAGTAAGACTTAGAACCAATGTGCATGCCAAATATAATCAATTTAAGTTAGGTGGTTCCATTGTGACCTGTAAGTCACGGATTCGAAATTGAAAGTCGTCTTTCTATGCGCAAGTAAGACTGTGTACGTCTGACCCTCCTAAGACTCTGCAATGGTGGGACCCTTGTGCATTGAGCTAGTTTTTGTTTTTGTTTTTGTTTTTGTTTTTTTCCTTCAAAATCAATGCAAGTTGGGTTTTAAGGGCTGAACTTACTTGAATCCTTGGGTATGAAGTATTTGTCTGCCCCCATTATAAGAAAATGCCTTTCCATCCACTTCATGTAGCTCCTCTGCATTAGATGGAATCTCAGCCTTCCATTTTCTGGCTGCAGCAACCACCACTTGGCAAAATCTGGAGAGAGGGTTTCCTTTAGGTATGAAGTGCCTGTACCTAGGGGTCCCTACAAGAAACAAGACCAGGGCCACAACGGCAGAGCCAGTAGATGCCCAAAAACCCAGTGTCCACATTCCTTCATCCTCAAAGTAGCCCAATATGGTGTTTGAAAAGAGTGAACCAAGGTTTAAGGCCAAATAGAAGTAGCTAAAGAAGGCCACCTTTGAGTGCCCTTCCTTAGGGTCATCCTCATCAAACTGATCTGCCCCAAATGTAGCAATATTAGGTTGGTACCCCCCATTCCCAAGGGCAATCAAGTAAATTGACAAGTAGAACAACGTGACGTGGACGCTCGAGTGGGACCCACATGGAGTTTGTTCATCACCACAGCCACTAGGCTTGACTAAAAAAATGTACGATGACAATGACAGTGATACCAAGCCCTGCCACGAAAAAAAAAAAAAAAATCATTTTAAGTATCAAAACACTCAAAAGAATGAAATAATGAAAAAATTGAAGCCGGTCATAATCAATGACACGTGTGAGATTGTCACGTGTGATTAATTCTGACCGTCTATTATAATATCCGAACTCAAATAATGCATGTCAATTCAGAATTATTGTGGGGGTAGCTTACAACGACAAAGATGGCCTGAAAGATGGCACAGGTCTTGTACCGTCCCCAGTAGGAGTCGCTGAGGAAAGCGCCGAGGAGAGAGAAGATGTAGACGGTGCCGGTCCATTTGCTAACGTTGTTAGCTGCAGCGGCATTATCTTGGCCCATCACTCTAGTCAGAAACAACACCAAGTTGACACCCACCCCAAAAAATGCCAGTGTAGCAAGTCCTTGGTTCACTGTTTTATTTGTCAATCAATCAATACAAATTATTAAATTAAGACAAAGTGATTAACTTATAATATTTGGTAGTTAGACATAATAGCAGAGGTTAGGAAGGAAAAATAAAAAGAAATGCATGAAGTACAATGATAATTAAAGAGCAATCATATGTGCTTTTGAATTAGGAGTGTTATAAAATATAAACAAGAACTAATAGTACTATGATAAGAGTGTGAAAATTTTAGGCATAATAAATTATTATCATATTAAATACCCAGGAAATCTAACTATTGATTTTGGTGGAAATAATTGTACGACTTTTCTGAAAAATATGAATAAAAATATGCAAGTAAAGGTTTTACTATAATTTTGGAAATAATTGTAGGGCAAATTGCATAAGACCCCTTTTAGTTTCAATTTTTGGCAGAAAACTTCCTTTAAAAAAAGTTGTCATAAAACCCCCCTAAGGGTTTTGGTGGTTGCAATATTGTCCCCTTAGTCAGAAAAACCCTTTTTTGGGACGAAATTGCCCCTCCCAACCATTTTAATTTTTTCAAAGTAATTTTCCAAATATGCTTTAGATTATAAATGTGATTATGTGAAAGCTTCAAAGAACCTTTAATTCCTGAGAACAAACCTTTGGGGGCTAAAAAAAAAAAAAAAAAAAAAAAAAAAAAAAAAAAAAAAGTGATATTGTTTCAATTATTAAGGAAAAAAAAAAAAAAAACATTCAAATGCATTTATGTACTAGCTAAATGCATTTGAAGGTTGTTTTATTTTTATTATTATTTTTTAAAAATTTAAAGTGACATTGTTTCAATTTAAGGGGGGGGGGGGGGGGTGTTTGTGTGGGGCATTTGTAAGTTTTTTTTTCTATATATATATATATATATATATATATATATATATATATATATATGTATATAGTTTAAAGTGACCTTGTTTCAATTATTAAGAAAAATATATATATATAAAATTAAAAAAACTTCAAATGGTCGAGAGGGGCAATTTCGTCCCAAAAAAGGATTTTTATGACTGAGGGGCAGTATTGCCACAAGTAAAATTCCTAGGGGGAGTGTTTTATGGTAACTTTTTTTGTAAGGGGATTTTTGGATTAGGATTCTCTCAATTTGCACAGTAGTCAATTTCCTCCATTTTTGTAAGTAAAAGTGCATTCCAACATTTTGGTAAAATGTATCCTAATATTTTTCTAAAATGCATCTCAAACATGACTGACGTGGCCATTTCTGGACCACTTATTTCAAAATGGAGCAAATGGTACAACATTTCACCGGAGGTGATTTTCCACCGGGATTTTCTTCCAAAAATTGAAACTATGCAATTTGCCCAAAAACGTACTACTTTTCAAGGTTTTTCTTTTTCGCATGCCAATAAACAACTCACATCCATGTCCCCAGTCTACTTTTGAAGGTAAGAAAGTATCACTAAACTACACTTATAGTCGACATGGTGAACTAAAGGAAGAAATATGAGGAAGACGACAATAATGAAAATATTTTGACCAAGGATAGAGGATGAAAACATTTATAAGCTAGCTCTATAATAGAGCACATGCAAAGTACGTATTTAGGCCTGTATAAACATAAGATTTTTGAATCTGTCTTATGAAACAATTATCAGGAGAGATAAGCTTTCAGGATTTTCTGAATTGTTTATACGTACATGTTCCAATAAATGAGGAAGAACATATAAACTAAGAAAGTAGATCGAATACAATCAACTAGTGTTATTATATGAAGTTTAAAAATATTGACTCACTTGTGAAAAACACAAAAAAAAAAAAAAAAAAGTTCAAAAATATTGAATGTTAATGAAAAATAAATAGCAGCAAGCTAGACTTACCAAGTATGAGAATTGCAGCGATCCATGTACCAGTTCTTCGTCGCACTGCTGGGTGACCACGATGATCAACAGTTCCATCAAGGGTGCAATTTTCTTGTTGCTTTACTATATTTTCCTCAATGTCATCCTGATATTTTTATGGAAGATGTAATTAATTAGTGATACTTCTCTCTGTATATATATATATATATATATATCGTAATTAAATCATGATATAGCATTTAAATATAGCTTCTTTCAATCATGAAAATCTGTTTTTATTATTATTATTTTTTTTTGTTCGAATGATAAAGCAAACAAACACACATGAAAATCTGCTGATTTCATATAAATTTAACACTATCCAAATATTATTTGCTATTATAAACATGAAAATTTCAAAATATATATAATTAAATTTTTGGCTGTTCCTTCAAAATTTAGTATGTTACTAAAATGTGATACTCTGATTATTTCAATATTGGAAGGAATTAATATATTCAAAATTAATTTAATCTAATAATTATGATGCATGAACGACGATAACCATTCTTATAAATTACCTTGTTTCATTTATACACATGAAATGCACTAGTTATCATTCTGAAAAACTTAACCAGTTATCAAAGCAATTAAGTGACCATATATATACATAGATATATAGCCTAACAAAATTATCAGATCAAAATATAAATCGGAAGCTAAGAAAGAAAAAGAGAGGGTGACCACACACACACACACACACACACACACATGTTAGCTTATGAGGGGGAGAAGGAAACTACTAACCGCTTTAACAATATTTAAGCAAGCCATTGGTGTTCTCTTACTCGAACAAGAACTATCAAAATGCAGAGAGAGAGAAGAAATATGTTGGAGCTAGATAGAGAAGGGAGTGAGAGATAAAAGGGATGCAATGATGTGTATATACTTATTAGTGTAACACTGGTAGCAGAGTTATATATATATATAGATAGATAGTTATAGATAAAATAAAAGTGATAATTAATGAGGCTGCTTTCAAAGTTGAAGTTGGTGCATGGTCATGAGGAAAAACACAAAATGATGACAAGGAAATGTGTTGGATTCAACATGTTTGGGAGAAGCAAGAGAAACGTGACATGGTTGGATTCCGCGCGAGATCAATCACTAAATATATATGTCTTGCTCCTTCCACTTAGTTGTGATTAGCCAGCTGTTTTGATCCCGACATTTTTATTTTTTTTTAAAAAAAATTATTTATATATATTATTATTATTATGCACTTTAGATCATAAATTATATGACCTCCTTCATCACCTTTTCATATATTCTGGTTTCTTAATACTAATTAGTGGAAGGCAAAAATATAAAAACTTTTTTTTAGAGCTCTTTACAAAATTCAAACCTAATTGCTCCAAAGGACATGGTATGCAGTTGATTTATCTGAAAAATAGAAATAAATAAATAAACAACACAGGGTGGTACAATGGAATAATGAATTATGCTTACGAACCCTTAGATCAATTAGTTATTCAATTAGTAGGATATTCTAAGAGACTCGACACCACCACTATCATCATCGTAAGCAAAACTTAAACCTTTTAAAAAATTTATAATTATATATCTATACATTCAGGGGCGGAGCCAGGATTTTAGTTCAGAGGGGGCACAATGCACTTGTTGGGAAATTTTTTTTTTTAATAAATATGACAAATAGGAATTATAATTTTTTTAAATCAAAAAGGCAAATAAGAAAAAAATAGTTGTAAAATAATATGCTAAATAAATACTGTAAAAAAAATATAGTTACAAATATAAGAATCAAAATATTAATTAATAATATTTTAATTAAATACAATCACAAATGTCATTGATGAAAAAAAATAAATTAAAAAAAATAGAAAACTACATAATTATACACAAGTAAAAAAAGAATTTTTTTGAAAAAGGAAACAAAAATTAGAAAAGGAAAAATATATTGTATACTTGAAGAAAGGATATATATATATATAATTTCTACTTCTTTTTCAAAAGGAAATTAGAAGAATTTGAAATTTTAAGGGAGGGCACTATTTAAAATTACCATAAAAATATATGTATATATCAAAAATATGTACCTATGTATAGTAGATTGGAGCAAAGTGAAGGGGGCACGTACCCCTCTTGACCTTAATTGGCTCCGTCCTTGCAACATTTATGTGTTTATATGTAATATTTCTTTGTTGATATATTATATCAACAAGCAAAGAAGGTTTGGGGGTAATTTTGACTATGGATCCCACAATACGGCACCCATATACTGCAGCCTTTCATGGCCGAAATGCAGCTTATTGGAGTAGTCGTAAAGCAATTTCTTCTTTCCAATTAATTAATTAATATGTCTAAAGCTCATTCATTTACAAAGAGCCATAAATATTTTAGGTCATGAACCAGCTGTCTCCAACAATTAAGCTTGTGAAAGTGGGAGAGAAACTAAAATAAAAGTACTAAAAAAAAAAAAAGTTAGCTCACTAGCTTTTTTAAGTGCATAATCACTAGCTTTATTTATTTATTTTGAAGATCGACTTGTAAACAAAGATTGTATTAAAAATGATGATTTCCAGATAAAAAAAAAAAAAAAAAAAAAATCGA
Organism: Cornus florida; assembly: GCF_030987335.1. Taxonomy (NCBI): domain Eukaryota; kingdom Viridiplantae; phylum Streptophyta; class Magnoliopsida; order Cornales; family Cornaceae; genus Cornus; species Cornus florida. The sequence goes on along the minus strand of NW_026775580.1, from coordinate 100,508,628 downwards.
ATATAATTCATTAATAATTAGATTTAACTCAAACACATACAGTAGATGAAAATTTCGTCTACATCTAAACCTATGATCTATATAGAGTTTGAGTGTTTTCAAGATATGTGGGAGTTGTTTGCCAGATCAGCAAACTATCAAAATTTGAATTATTTTGGATTGTATCAATTGAATATATCCCCGTGTACCCCTAATTAATTTTCAAGTTTAGGTCCTCACCACTTGCTTCGTATCAATGTCAAATATTAATATAAACTATGATCTCACAAGTTATAAGTTTGACCAATGCATTAGATGATGGATCTTATTATATAAGTTTCTTAATTTCTGTATTCCATAATCAAGTGGGAGTCTTTCCATCTTAGGTTACTATCTTTATCACGTCAAGTAAGAACAGTTTTATAGACTTGCCCAAATTAATTAAGATAAGGAAGGGTTTAATGTATTGATTAGAATTCTCTTTGTTGTTTGTTAATCTGTTAGTTCATGACCTTTTTATGAAACAATTCCCTTCATATATAGTCATTCTTTTATTTATTTATTATTATTTTTATCCAGTAGGTATTACCAATGGACTTAGCTAATCAATCTCAATTATTAATCAATAATGTGAAGTATTAATTATATTTTTAATGGCGTAGGAACTATAACAATTATTCGGATATGTGCAATAATTGGTAAGCCACATTTATTGGTTAAGTCCGAATTTGCTACTTCGGATAAATGTCTAGATTTGGAGCTCCTGTGTCCAGCTCATGCACCAATGGAACTGGCCCGGACTAATGTGAAGTACTCTTGAAATAATAATAATAATAATAAATAAATAAATAAATAAATAAATAATAAAATGAAAATTGTTTGTGAGCAAATCAATGGGTCAAAATATATAAGTAATTAATCGTTTAACATAGAATCCTCGAATCATGAAAACAAAATTAATATCCTAAATTGTGATGTATTTTAACTTACACGTCAAGCAATTTTGTATAAATTAAAAATTGCAAATCTTTCTACAACATAAGTAACATTCTCAATTTGACCACTTGCCATTTCCATTTTTACAACTTCAACCAAATAATAATTAGCTTTTCCAGAAAATTTCCAATTACACTAAATTTCAACTTAAAGCAATAATCACAATCCTTACCTCTACCGTTGTCACATAAATTTCAAATATAATGAACACATTAGTATTCTTTTTTCAACTTCCATAATAATAATTATGG